>NW_027195363.1:55000-57500 GCF_038502225.1 Cherax quadricarinatus
GCACTCTCTTTTATCCCCTTTGCCTTTATACAAAGGAACTATGCATGCTCTCTGCCAATCCCTAGGTACCTTACCCTCTTCCATACATTTATTAAATAATTGCACCAACCACTCCAAAACTATATCCCCACCTGCTTTTAACATTTCTATCTTTATCCCATCAATCCCGGCTGCCTTACCCCCTTTCATTTTACCTACTGCCTCACGAACTTCCCCCACACTCACAACTGGCTCTTCCTCACTCCTACAAGATGTTATTCCTCCTTGCCCTATACACGAAATCACAGCTTCCCTATCTTCATCAACATTTAACAATTCCTCAAAATATTCCTTCCATCTTCCCAATACCTCTAACTCTCCATTTAATAACTCTCCTCTCCTATTTTTAACTGACAAATCCATTTGTTCTCTAGGCTTTCTTAACTTGTTAATCTCACTCCAAAACTTTTTCTTATTTTCAACAAAATTTGTTGATAACATCTCACCCACTCTCTCATTTGCTCTCTTTTTACACTGCTTCACCACTCTCTTAACTTCTCTCTTTTTCTCCATATACTCTTCCCTCCTTGCATCACTTCTACTTTGTAAAAACTTCTCATATGCTAACTTTTTCTCCCTTACTACTCTCTTTACATCATCATTCCACCAATCGCTCCTCTTCCCTCCTGCACCCACTTTCCTGTAACCACAAACTTCTGCTGAACACTCTAACACTACATTTTTAAACCTACCCCATACCTCTTCGACCCCATTGCCTATGCTCTCATTAGCCCATCTATCCTCCAATAGCTGTTTATATCTTACCCTAACTGCCTCCTCTTTTAGTTTATAAACCTTCACCTCTCTCTTCCCTGATGCTTCTATTCTCCTTGTATCCCATCTACCTTTTACTCTCAGTGTAGCTACAACTAGAAAGTGATCTGATATATCTGTGGCCCCTCTATAAACATGTACATCCTGAAGTCTACTCAACAGTCTTTTATCTACCAATACATAATCCAACAAACTACTGTCATTTCGCCCTACATCATATCGTGTATACTTATTTATCCTCTTTTTCTTAAAATATGTATTACCTATAACTAAACCCCTTTCTATACAAAGTTCAATCAAAGGGCTCCCATTATCATTTACACCTGGCACCCCAAACTTACCTACCACACCCTCTCTAAAAGTTTCTCCTACTTTAGCATTCAAGTCCCCTACCACAATTACTCTCTCACTTGGTTCAAAGGCTCCTATACATTCACTTAACATCTCCCAAAATCTCTCTCTCTCCTCTGCATTCCTCTCTTCTCCAGGTGCATACACGCTTATTATGACCCACTTCTCGCATCCAACCTTTACTTTAATCCACATAATTCTTGAATTTACACATTCATATTCTCTTTTCTCCTTCCATAACTGATCATTTAACATTACTGCTACCCCTTCCTTTGCTCTAACTCTCTCAGATACTCCAGATTTAATCCCATTTATTTCCCCCCACTGAAACTCTCCTACCCCCTTCAGCTTTGTTTCGCTTAGGGCCAGGACATCCAACTTCTTTTCATTCATAACATCAACAATCATCTGTTTCTTGTCATCCGCACTACATCCACGCACATTTAAGCAACCCAGTTTTATAAAGTTTTTCTTCTTCTCTTTTTTAGTAATTCTATACAGGAGAAGGGATTACTAGCCCATTGCTCCCGGCATTTTAGTCGCCTCATACGACACGCATGGCTTACGGAGGAAAGATTCTTTTCCACTTCCCCATGGACAATAGAAGAAATAAAAAAGAACAAGAGCTATTTAGAAAAAGGAGAAAAACCTAGATGTATGTATATATATATATGCATGTGCGTGTCTGTGAAGTGTGACCAAAGTGTAAGTAGGAGTAGCAAGATATCCCTGTTATCTTAGCGTGTTTATGAGACAGAAAAAGAAACCAGCAATCCTACCATCATGCAAAACAGTTACAGGTTTTTGTTTCACAGTCATCTGGCAGGACGGTAGTACCTCCCTGGGCGGTTGCTGTCTACCAACCTACTACCTGTATATATCTATATATATATATATATCTATATATATATATATCTATATATATATATCTATATATATATATCTATATATATATATCTATATATATCTATATATATATATATATAATATATATATCTACATATATATATCTATATATATATATCTATATATATATATATATATATATATATATATATATATATATATATATATATCTATATATATATATCTATATATATATATCTATATATATATATCTATATATATATATATCTATATATGGAGTATATGGAGAAAAAGAGAGAAGTTAAGAGAGTGGTGAAGCAATGTAAAAAGAGAGCAAATGAGAGAGTGGGTGAGATGTTATCAACAAATTTTGTTGAAAATAAGAAAAAGTTTTGGAGTGAGATTAACAAGTTAAGAAAGCCTAGAGAACAAATGGATTTGTCAGTTAAAAATAGGAGAGGAGAGTTAT
>NW_027195363.1:62500-127500 GCF_038502225.1 Cherax quadricarinatus
TATTGGAGATTTAAACCAAAAACAAAAATTGTAATGGAGGACACTGAGATATTTAAAGATGGGGTAAACAAAGATCTACAGAATGTTGACAAGAAAAAATAAACAGGACTAGACAAAGAAACCATCATGGCATTTAAAGAATGAGTAGAAGAACTAAGTTCTCTCAAAAACTGGGGGATTTCATAACAGGGAAGCAAACTGGTGGACAAATGGACAAAGTTGGGAAGTACAGGTAACTAAAAACCAGTGGAATATGATGCTTCAGGTACTACTGTACTAATTGTGTTGAAGGCTTGCCTCATTTAACCAGACAGTATTTGAAAATAAAGGGCTCTCATAGCTAAGTACTTACAAAGCAAAAAACTACTAACTGGCAAGCATTTTGGTTTTTAATCCCTAAGCTCATGCACTGTATATCAAATCTACTAAGCTACTCAGTCACAAAAATTATTTAAGAATGAAATGGGTGGGCAAACTGCACTGACACATTTACATTTCAAGAAAACTTATCTGAAGATACAAAACGTTGGAAAGACAATAGGAAGAATAATGCAAGTGAACAATGAAGGTGTAAAATCACAAGATTCACAAATGGGTAAATGTTAAAGACTGTTCACAGTATATGTTAGACCAAAATTGGGATATGCAGCAGTGGTGTGTTACTGACACCTAAAAGACATCTGGCCCAGGTACAACATAGTTCAAAGAGAAACTAAATGACTTCTTGAGCCAAAAATCTGAATTTATGAAAAAAAGACATGTCATAAATGGCTGATGGGAGGAAAAGAGAAGAAAATTGAATATCACTTAAGATTATTAAAGGATAGGAAAGAATTGATAAGAAAAACTTGTTAATATTATACCACACAACGAGAACACGTGACCATGGCTATAAACTTTGTTAATACTATACCTCACAACAATGACAACATGAGACAGTGGCTTCAAACTCTGCTAATACTATACCTCACAACAATGACACAAGACCATTGCTATGACCTAAGTAAGAAGTGCTGCCGAAAGGATACCACAACTTTCTTTACAGTGATATAAGAAAAGAATGAATTACTAAACGACATAATAAAAACTACACCCAATGGAAACTTTAAAAATTATATGATAAATTAAATATAGAAGAGATTACATTATGAGCTTCGCTCTGCTCCTGTAACTAGAAAACAGGTATACTGTACTGCAATTGCAAATAGGTAATTACATACATGTATACATGTAACACAAAACATTGCTCACCACCTTAAAAACAAAGTCAAAGGCTAACATTTTTGTGCTGAACACATGGCATTTGACAATGACTAGTAAGCACCATCGCTGCCTGTGAAACATCTGACCTGAGGGGACAGTAGATCATACGGTAGATCATACTGACTACCATCGTTAACTACTACTCGCTAAACCTCTCACTGCAAACCAAAACATACGTATTTTTTTTCTCCCTGGCTTATAATTAGTGTCATAACCTGCAAACTCGAGATTAAACTAATTGTGATATTTACGTGTGTCGGACTATGAAGCTGGTTGACCCGCGATAACTGTGGAATAGAGAGAGTTAATTAATGCTAGTGTCAACGTGAACTTTACTTTGAGGCTTGCCAACCCGTGCTGCCTGCGAGAGAAGGAGAGGGGCCAGCTCACCTCAAATAACACTTACGGCTTACTGTATAGCCCTATTCGTGGTAGGTGCTCATGGCTTATAACAAGAAAGCTCCACCTATACTGTGCTACCGCCACACACTTTTAGAGAGAACTAATGTGTTGCCACCATATCTTTTCTACCAATCCACTATCCTACATACACGAACTGCTGAATGCACACAAAAATAAAATGGAATAAAATATTAAAAGCATAACTATAAAGCATTCATACAAAGAGTTCTGCAACATATATAAAAAAGGAACAAAACAGGTCATTTTAAATAGGAAAGTGAAAAAATACAGCTAAGTGAAGTGTGTGATACTGTACAGCAAAATATTGCATTAACAGACCCCAATTTAGCAAATTTCAGATTTGATGGACTCAGAAGCAACAAAGTCCATTAAATTCAGAATAGTTCATTATTCTTACAGTTCACTGAGTAAATTCATTTTGGATTTAACAGATTTTGTTTCTTCAATCAGAATTGTTTGTTCTTTTTATGGAAATACCAGATTTAATGACAAAGTCTGTTAAATCCAGAATAATCCATTATTGTGCAGCAGCTAGGTAAATTTATTTTTGGGTTCAACAGATTTAATCCTGTTGAAGCTTTACAGCAAAATCATTCAAAATATTACCAACATCACTCACTGCACCGAAGATTACTACTGAAACACCATCCATCAATGATCCCTGAAAGTTAGAGCTCTTAACCTCACAAAGAACAATATCTCCAAAACACACATCGTCAAAGGACACAAGTGCAACTAACGTGACATTTTACTGTGGCAACGTTTCGCTCTCCAGGAACTTTGTCAAACACACATCCATTACACAACTACTGAAAACCTGAATTACAACGCCTGCACATAAAATTTTAATTGTTCTCATATAAATCTACACAGGCAATGTAAAAGTATTCATTAAAAAAGATACAATTAAGTTCCTTTCCATCTTAAACTTCATAGACAAGATAATTGCCCTTACCTTTCACATCCATAGTTAACAAGGCCTTCACCACAACAAAAGCTCAAAGAAGTCCTCTACCATAACAAAAGTTCAAACAAGTAAATAAACAGTCTTGGGAGAAACTCCAGAGAGCACTGCGCCTGTTTCTTGCCGCCTAAAGAAAGGTGTCTGCAAAGTTATCATCAGCAGGTGGGGTGCAACTTCATTGCATTATTTAGAAGTAACCCAAAAACCAAGGTATAACAACAATGAAAACTCCCCCCTTTACCCCCCCTCACAAATTTGCAAACTGTATTAAGCTTGGTGCAGTGAAGGTCAAACTCATTGGCTATGATACCATCATTGCAAAAGCAATACAAGTAGAAATTTCCTTATGGTTGATCAGGAGGAAAAAAGAGTTGACTATGATAACCACATAAAATATTATAAAAGTATACAAAAGAATAGATAAGGAAGATTGGCTTAACTCTCAAACTGGAGTGCAACTTATTATTTTATCCCAGCTCCTTTGTGATATTACTAATGACCAGTGTCATAACCTGCAAACTTGAGATCAAATTTATAGTGATATTTACATGTGATGGACTATGAATCTGGTTGACCTGCAGCAACTTGGGATAGAGTTTATTAATACTGTTAGGTTTGCTGACCCATGCTATCTGTGAGAGAGAGAGAGAGGTACCAGCTCAAGCTGTAGGCAAATGTGGCATGTGCAAAAAAGGCCTACCTATACTACCATCACAAACTTCTAGTCAGTGAAGCTGCATCACTAATGCTCTCCCTACCCCTTTATCCCACCACACTCGGTGTTTGCAATTTAATATATAGTATACAAGGAAATAAAGTGGAATAAAGCATTACAGGGGACAGTCATAAACAAATTATACAAGAGTTTTGCAACACAAAAATTAAATACAACATTCTAAATAAAAATAAAGAAAAGTGAAATAGAGAACTGCTTAACCAGATTCAACAAGCTAGAAATGAAAATATAAATGAAAGGAGAAACAAATGGTTTTGCATCTCTTAATAAAATTTGAAGAATCTAGGTTAACTGTGAAACTTTAGACAAATTGATTGGAACAATATGACAGGAAATCTTGAGTCTAGTGACTTTCTTGATACGATTCTGGATTGCTTTTTAAAACAGTTTGTGACAGAACCAACTAGAGGAAACAATTTGCTTGACTTGGTTCTTGCCAACAAGGAATCGCTAATTAATAATCTTGAGGTTAATGAGCTTGGGGAAAGCAATCACAAACCACTTAGTTTCAATATATCATGGAATTGCCCAAATAAATGCAGTCAAGTCTCTGTCCCAGACTTCCACTTGACCGACTGCATGTGACTGAGAAATTACCTGGGCGGGCTAAATTGGAACGACCTGACTATGGGTCAGGTAGGTGGTGTTGGTTGCCAATATGACATTTTTCAGAGCATAGTTCTAGTTGCCCAGACAACTTATGTTCCAAGTATGGAAATCAGATCAACCAAACAGATAAACAATAGATTAAAACATCTCATTGGTCAAAAGAAAGGCATATACATGTATAGGCATATCAAAAGAGGGGCTGGGCAGTTAAGAAATCAATATATTCAATTTGAGAGAGAAATAAGAATGGGAATAAGAAAAGCTAAATGAGATTATGAGGCTAAAATGGAAAGAGATTCAAAGAATAACTCAAAAGGTTTCCATCAAGTATATAGAAGTAAGACTGGGGACAAGACTGGCCCACTCAAAAGTAACTCAGGTCAGATCAGACAGTGATAAGGAAATGTGTGAAATTTTTAACTCTTATTTCCTCTCGGTTTTTATGCAAGAAAATACTAGCATATTCCAGAAACTATAAATTATGTAGAACAGGATCTGGAGTTTACCTGGAGAGGGTTTTGGGGGTCAATGCCCCCATGGCCCGGTCTGAGACCAGGCCTCATGGTGGATCAGGGTCTGATCAACCAGACTGTTACTGTTGGCCGCGTGCAAGCTGACGTACAAACCACAGCCCGGTTGGTCAGGTACTGACTTTAGGTGCCTGTCCAGTGCCTCCTTGAAGACAGCCAGGGGTCTACTGGTAATCCCCCTTATGTATGTTGGGAGGCAATTGAACAGTCTTGGGCCCCGGATACTTATTATGTTGTCTCTCAGTGTACTCGTGGCACCCCTGTTTTTCATCGGGGGAATGTTGTATCTCCTGCCGAGTCTTTTGCTTTCATATGGAGTGATTTTCGTGTGCAGGTTTGATACCAATAATCTATGCACGATTAGAGTAACTGGTGACATGGTCCTCAAACAAATAGAGAAATTAAAACCAAACAAATCCCCAGGCCCTGTTAAACTGTTTGCAAGGGTTTTAAAAGAATGTAAAAAGGAGATTATCAAACCTTTGGCTAAACTTTTCAACATATCACCACAAACTGGCATGGTGCCATTTAAGTGGAAAATGGCAAATATAATGCTGTATATATTTACAAAGCAGGAGACAGGTCCTTAGCTTCAAACTATAGATCAATAAGCCTTACCTCCATACTAGGAAACTTTATGGAATCTATAATTCCCTAGGCAAGGGGCGGTCCTGCCTTACGAATTTTTTAACTTTTTTCAACCAAGGTAGTATTTGAGGAGGTAGATCATAGTAATGAATATGATATTGCATATATGGACTTCAGTAAGGCTTTAGATAGAGTTCCACATCAGAGGTTATTGAGGAAAATTAAAGCACACGGAATTCAAGGAGAAATTTTTTCCTGGGTAGAGGCATGGTTGACAGATAGGCAGCAGAGTGTTTGCATTAATTGGGAGAAATCAGAGTGGGTGCACTTCATGAATGGTGTTCCACAGGGGTCAGTGCTAGGCCCTTTGTTGTTCACAATCGATATAAAAGACACTGATGAGGGAATGCATAGCAACATTAGCAAGTTTGCTAATGACACCAAAATAGGTCGCCTAATTCATTGTAATGAAGACATTAGAGTACTCCAGGAAGATTTGAACAGACTGATGCAGTGGTCGGAGAAGTGACAGATGCAGTTTAACATAGTGCTCGTCACAGCTTTTCGCCACGTGAGTGCCCCGGCATAATGCCATGGCGAATATCAAAGGCCTACCATACAGGGGGGTCTTTTTTTCGTCAGTGCATTGTACCGGTAGCAGCCACTAGCACGATATCACGGCCTGCCACCATACTCCACAGTGACTCCCCAGTGCTCACGTGGCTGCCATGGTGAGAGGAAGTGTTGCACTTTTGTCTCTCATCCGCCCCATCTTTTGTCCGGTGTTCCCTTTGGTTTTGGGGCTATACATGTTTGATTAAGGGTAAAAGGAAATCTTTAACACCTGCAACTATAGGGCTTCACAAAGTCGGGCACTAGATGAAAGAAATAGTGGAAAACGGTGTGTGTGAGCATTCAGTGAGAAACTGGGTGCAGCGTTTCAAGGCTGGTGGCAGTGTCGAGTTACTGTCTGCCAAACCTCGGCCTGGCCCCTCAAAGAAAATATCTGTTCGTACCTTAACTGTGTTAAAGAAGCAGTTAGAGTGTACCTAAGATAACTGCTAGAGAATTGAAAGAAAAGAACCCACATCTTCTCTCAGAGGTGTCTGTAAGAACTGTGAACAGACATGTGTTAGAACTGGGATACAGAAATCACCGCCAGGCTAAGAAACCGATTCTCCCCAAGCCACAGAAGAAACGTAGGCTGGATTATGCAAAGAAATATCTTCACTGGAATCCTTAACAGTGGTCTAAAGTGCTTTGGAGTGATGAAGCAACCTTCACTGTCACCTGTAACCATGGTGGACATGTGTACCGGCCCAGAAGCAGTGACCCGCTAGACCCAAGCTACACTTAGACTCGCTCATGGTTTGGGGGTGTTTCAGTGTTCAGAGTGTTGGTAAACTCATTGTGCTTCCCAAAAACCAGTATATGAACCAGTATAATTACCTGGAGTTATTGTGTGACAATTTACCTGAGGCATTTGACAAGTGTGGGGCTACGGATTTTATGCAGGATGGTGCACCGCGTCATACCGCCAAATCTGTAGTTCACTTGTTTAAGGACTGTGAAGTGAGGTTCTTGAATGACTGGCCAGGCAATTCCCCAGACCTAAACCCCACTGAGAACCTCTGGTCAATAATGAAATGAAGTTGACTGGGCAAGGATATCAGTTCCATCCCCCAGCTGGAGGCTGCTCTACATGAGACATGGAATATACCTCCCCAAACTCTCAAGAATTTGTGTGAGTCTTCCTACATGGCTGAGGGACGTGATTAAGCGTAAAGGACGCAGCACCAAGTATTAAAACCTCAGTAAGTGTGCAAATATTTATATATTATAATCTTTCATGGTATGTGTTTATGTTTTGGTACGTGTGGGGGAGGGGCGGAATAATGCCGTGACTAGCACTGAAGACAAATGCAAAGTACTAAACATTGGACAAGAAAAAACCATGCCACATATAAACTAAATAATGTAGATCTTAATATTACTGATTGCAAAAACAATTTGGGAGTTCTGGTTAGCAGCAATCTAAAACCAAATCAAGCTAAGGATTCTTCAACTCTATATATTGTTAATTAGGCCTCATTCAGATTATGCTGCACAGTTCTGGTCACTATTACTGAATGGATATAGAGTGGTACCTTGACTTTTGAGGGCCCCAACTTTTGAGTTTTCCAAGTTACAAGCTGTCGTGTGGTCAATTTTTTGCTTTGAGATGCGAGCCAAAATCCAAGTTATGAGCAAGCTTCAGATACACCGCCACTAGTTGGCTCAGCGAATGCCACAGCATCCACCCAGCATCCCGCGTCTCACTCATTTAGTGCATGTGGTTACCTCGTCATGGACGCATCTCTCGTGTTGTGCTTGCTGGACAATGCACCTGCTGACCCACTGAACCTCAAAGACAACACCCTTGAAGAGTCAAGTTTATAAAGGTTCTCTACTTTCCACCCAACACCACCCCTATCCTGCAGCCCATGGGCCAACAGGTGATTTCTAATTTAAAGAAGTTCTTCACCAAGTACCTGTTCCTCCACTGCTTTGAGGTAACGGAGAGCACAAACTTCACCCTTCGAGAATTCTGGAAGGACCACTATAACATCATGATATGCCTCAGAATTAGATATGGCCTGGCAGGGTGTTACAAGGAGGACCTTGACCTCTGCATGGAAGAAGCTGTGGCCTGAGGTTGTGTCCGAAAGGGACTTTGAAGGATTCGAAACCGAAGCGGCAATGGTGGAGGAGATTGTGTCCTTCGGAATGTCCATGGGCATGAAGGTGGATGAAGAAGATATGAACCAACTCATCAAGGAGCACTCTGAGGAACTGACGATGGAGGAGTTAAAGGAACTACAGACGCAGCAGCACATGGAGGTTTTGCAGGAAACTAGTACCACAGAGGAGCCAGATGTGGAGGAGGTTATCTCTACAAGTGAGATAAAAGAAATGTTGGGAATCTGGGAGAGACTTTCAGAGTTTATTGAAAGGAAACACCCAGAAAAAGTTGCAACTGGTCGTGTGTCGGTGCTATTTAATGACACTTGCCTAACTCATTTCTGAAACATTCTGAAAGGGAGGATAAAACAAACCTTCTTGGACAGGTTTTTATTGAAACGTCCTGCAGATGAAAGTGAGGAAAGAGTGGCAAAAGAGACAAAAACCAGTGAAAGTGAAGTGAAAAAAAAATTGTAGCAATTAAGTTCAGCAATAAAGTGTAGCATTAAGAGTGTAGCAAGTTAAGCGAACCATACCACAGATGGGGTTAGAACCCACGATCAGAGAGTCTCAAAACTCCATACCATCGCATTAGCCACTGGGCCAGCTAGCTTCAATAAGATTCATCCAACTAGGTATATTTCTACACCATAGGAAGGTTAGCATTGGCACCACTGTGACCACAGATGCAAGTGTTTACAGACAAATCTCCCGCTAGCATGGCCGTGAGAATCTCTGATCTGAGGTTCTAACCCCCACCCGTGGTATAGGTTGTTTGCAATCATGTCATTACGATTTTGTGAGTCAAGTTAAACGATTAAGTGATAGAGTTTATGACAAACGAAAGCGACCGAAAAAGTACGAAATGAAACGAACTCCTCCAATCTCCTCTGCCTATCTTTTCCACCCTCCACCTCTGCCAGCATATTTCATTAGCCCAAGTCATCTGATCTCCAAGGTAAATACACTTTATAAAACCAGTTTATTTCTTTGCATTCTCTTCCATTATGTTTTTATTACACTATTTCTCATTTATAAATACATTTTTCTCATTTAAAAACCCATAACAAAAAAATTGGGGTGGTTTTTTGGGGGCTGGAACGGATTAATGGCATTTCAATTAATTTCAATGAGGAAAATTTATTTGATATATGAGTAAATTGAGTTACGAGCTCAGTCATGGAACAAATTAAACTTTTAAGTCAAGGTACCACTGTAAATGCACTGGTAAACGTACAAAGGAGGATGACAAAATTGACCCCTTGTATCAGAAATCTTCCCTATGAGAACAGACTGAGGGCCCTGAATCTGCACTCTCTCGAAAGGCATAGAATTAGGAGGGATATGATCAAGGTGTATAAATGGAAAACTGGAATAAATAAAGGAAATGTAAATAGCATGCTAAAAATATGTAGCCAAGACAGGACTCTCAGCAATGGTTTTAAGTTGGAGAAATTCAGATTCAGGAAGGATACAGGAAAGCACTGGTTTGGTAATAGAGTTGTGGATGAGTGGAACAGACTCCCAAGTACCGTCATAGAAGCTAAGACGTTATGTAGTTTTAAAAGTAGGTTGGATAAATACATGAGTGGGTGTGGGTGGGTGTGTAAGTTGGATCTGTGACCTGACCTGATAAGATGGGTCATTGATTTAAGCCTGGAGGTGACTTGGGCCTGCCTCACATGTGCTAGTAGGCCTGTTGCAGTGTTCCTTCTTTCTTATGCTCTTAAAAATATCAAGTTTCAAGATCTTTCTTTCTACTTTCAACACACCGGCCACATCCCACCGAGGCAGGGTGACCCAAAAGGAAAAACGAAAGTTTCTCCTTTTAAATTTAGTAATATATACAAGAGAAGGGGTTACTAGCCCCTTGCTCCCGAAGTTTCAAGATATGTCTGCAAAAAAGTCACCTCGGATGACACATATGAATCACCAACAGGCAACTGAAATGCAGTCCAGTGAAGTACGCTAAGAATTGAAGTAGCTAATATTGGATACTTCTTAAAAAAAAAAAGGGGGGGATACTGTATCACCTTGGGTTGATGAAAAACTAATCTATCAGCACTGGAAAAAAATGAGAATTTTATTTAAGGAAGGTAAACCAGCAAATGTGTATGAATAAATGAATGAATGATTTAAAAATAAATATACATTTATTTATTTATTTATTTATTCATTCATTCATTCATTCATTTTCCCCCACAAAAGCTTGATAGATAATGCCCGATGTGATAAAAAAAAAAAAAAGCAGAAAGGAGGGTAAAGAGATCTGCAGTCATGCTCAATGATTACCCTTTCCAGCAGAGATGCTGGGCTTGTGACAAGTCCTAAACATTATACATACATCACATCACTAGCTATATATGCTTTGTTACAGTACTGTATAACTGTTTTTGGGTCTGGGTATCAGGACTGGCAGCCTGGTCTCAGGCCAAGCCTCCTAATTGGAAATACGTACAATATTACAGGAACCAGAGCTATTATGAAACGCAGGGTTAAGGTAAAGATAGGTGCAAACTGTAAGCAGAAGTTTTTAAGATTTATCTGCCATTTTCCATCATGAGACAGAAAGAAAAAAAATGTTACAAGAGCACAAAACATTTAACAGGTTTCTATACAAACATTCGCAAGGCAAGAACATAGTACAATATCTCCCAAGATGGTTGCTGTCTATATATGCAAAGAATGACTGACATCAAGAGAATAATAATTAAGGGTAGAATACTTCACAAAATACTTTGATAACAATAGTGAAGGGGTTCATTAACATGTATGCTATGGAAGGTATTGCAAAAAATTCCTCTAGCAGACTGACTTCTGACTTCAAATTTTGACCATTTCCTTTGAAAAACTAATTAAAAATCAACTTGAATATTCCTTACCTGGTGTTTCTTTCCTATTAAATTTGCAATGGTATACAATGATACATCTTTTGTTTAAATGTAAACATGATTACAATGTAACCTGTATACAGTATTTCATTTTATCCCTTTCACCACCAAAGTTGACATATCACAGTAGAATATCTATGACAGCAAAAGTTGCCATTTCATTCTGGTTGTCAAAAAAAAAAAAAAATGAGGGTTCCACTGAGGTGTTTCAGCAACTCTGAGATGAAAAGGTGAAATTTTTATTCCGGGTAGGTACTACCATCTGCTGCCCAAAATAAATATTTACCATACTCCATGACCACTCATTCTGAGTGCATAATTATGTTTTAAAAAACTTAAAAACAAGGATGCTATAAAATACAGATAACTGGCATAATATATGTTGCAAAGAAAATACAACTGCATATGTATGTATTATCATGTTTGTGTTTGTGTATCTGAGTGTATGTGCATGTATGCATGTCTGTGTGTGCATGTCTGTGTGTGTGTATGTCTATCTGTGTGTGCATGTCTGCCTGTGTGTGTGCATGTGTGTGTCTGTGCACATAGTTTACACATGTGAGTGACATGGGCAAGAAGTGGAGAATACTCATTTCAAGTCAAAACACTGTAAGCACAGTCAGATTTAGAGTAATGCATCAACATCTAAGGTTTACAATTCTCCAATCTGCTAATAGCAGACATAAAAAATATGTACAGTACTGCACTGCCAAGCTAAGTATTCAAAAAGGAAACTGAACAAGTTCTTGTAAGATGTGTAAGATCAGCCAGGTTATTATGACTATGAAGGCCTGCAGACAACAATTGTCTGGTCATTAGGGAAGCATGGCCTCAGTTAAAGTTGAGAGAGTAGAACTTGTAAAAGTGTATCATGGGTATTCCATTGTCAAGTAGGACAAGCGACAGGTAGTGTTATCAGGATGGTCATCACATCCGGTGAGTTGTGTGGGATGTCCGGGCTAGATGATGATGGTGGACCAACCTCCCTCCAACAGAACCTTCCCCACCAGTCTTGCTTGGCTGCACCTTGGGCACTTCAAACTTCACCACCTCTCTAGCAACTTTACATTAAACTGAACCTCATCTGTCGAAAAGCAATGTAAGAGTGAACTGTAATTCACAAACTCAAACAGTAAAAGTGCAGCCAGAGTTACCAAAATTGTCCAATTTCCAATTATTTAAGAAACACTCTTGAGGCTTGTAGACACTTCAAACTAATCATTACAGAGATAAAAAACAAAGGTAAGAAAATTCTTCATTTTTTTTGGAGCAGCAGTTTCCAGTAGTGGCTAGTGTGTATGTTGATAAATTGGACCAGTAACTACAGGAAATATCTTACCTTTTCCTGAACAATTAGTCACTGAAGGTTGATAGTTATCAATAGGAAAGTGGATCACTATCTACCACATGTGCCAGATCAGTCAAGCTGTGATGGAATGCAGACCTGCAGGCCACTAACAGCAACAATCTGGTTGATCAATCAATCAAAATAAAGCCTGACCTCAGGCTTGGATGTAAGGAGAGAATAACCCTCAAACACATCACAGGTATGTCTCACTATTACAAATCAGAATTTCTAAAGTGTGTTATGTACAGTGGTCCCTATGATAATTTCTCTGTCATTTTTTACCAGCTTAGATTCATCAGCCACTTTAATATTCTTTGAGAATTTCTTTTTGGTTGATTGTGGAAAGCCACTCTCACACACCAATGCACTAATTCTAACTCCTTCAACAAGTTTTCCACAATTTCTTGCTTGATCTTCAAAGACATTGCCTATTTACTGAGCTCTTTAGTGCTAGCCATGATGACCTGATAACACTTTTGCATGGTGTAATTAAATTACAAATGCATATTGCAACTCAAAATTTTCATCACAACTCAAAACTAAATTCGTTTATGAGGGTAAATCATAACTCAAGACCTTCGTAACTCTAGGGACCACTGTACTGTAATCATAACATTTACAAAACCCAGAACATGGTTCGTGCAAAGGTGCTCCTGCTTCTCATACATACTGCACTATTAATACTACATAGTTATGAACACACTGAAATTCAGGCAAATGCACACACAATATACACAAACAACGAGCTTTTCATATGTGTAACTAACGTGCAATTATGTTCAAAATGCATGGAAAATGAATTATTGGACTCGAAGAGTAACAGTCACGCTAACAAAGTTAATTCAACAGCCTCCACCTTGAGGTTATAAGGTGGCACTTATAGCTGAACAACACTATCTGTCAACCTTTCACTCAAAAGTGAGATTTTAAAATTATTATTATTATATGTAGGGGGAAGCAGTCAACTTGTAGGAGTGTAAGGGTCATACAGCACCTGAAGAAATGGGATGAAATCAGGTTTGACCGAAGGAAAGAAAAGTTCAATTTTCTAATCAAGAGCCCCTCATAAGTAACAAGAAACATCCTTTGAGGGGTGAGCCTTTTAGTGATGGGTTAAAAAGATTAAGTTTTGAGTGAAATGTTGCATAATAAATATCTGTTAGTCAACATGTCAGCATTTTGCCATGCAACACACTTTTGCCTTGGAAAACTATCTTCAAGGGACAGTTATTGCTCAAATTCTTTCTCAATCTCATTATATTTATGGTATACAATGCTGACAAGAGGATGAATAAGACACATATATGATAGTATGGTAAATTATTGACAAGACATTTCACCTGCTAAGCAGGCTTCCTCAGTTAAAATACAGAGACAACAAAAGTAGTGGAGATGTAGGTATGAGGTGATAAATCCCTCAGCCATGAAGTAAAGAAGCTTGAGGAAGTCAGTCCCTCAGCCTTGTTGTGTGTCCAGCTCCATAGTTGCAATTAATTCTTCTTTCTCATACCTGACATAGAGCAAGATAAAAAAAAAACCAGTGTACTATCATCAATCATAGACAATACTATATTACATGTAGGAGTGGCGTCCACTTGAGACAGCAGCGAACATCCAAGACAGTGTTATTATATTATTATATTTCTGGGGAAGTAATGGTCATGTGCCAGGAAAATGGAAGGCAGTCTGATTCAGTCCAGAATAGGGGATGGTAACTCCAATTCCTTGGATCAAAAGGCCTTCATGAGCATCAAGGAATCTACCTTTAAGGATGTATACCAATATAAACAATGTCTACTAGTGAACCAAAGACAACAAGGTGAGAAGTGGAAGAGAAAAGTTAATTGACTGTGAGGGAGAGGGAAGGTGGTGGGAGTGGGGAAGGATTGTGGAACTTGTAAAGTGTAGAAGAATGTAGATTGGAGGCAAGAGAAGGAAGGTAATACAGGAAAAAAGAGGGGCAAATGGAGAATGGTATAGTGTTGGAAGATGATGGAAATGGAGAAGGTGGAACACAAAGGGAGGATCAAAGTGCAGATGTTGGAGATATGGAAGGGTGGGTGATAATGATGGAGTGTGTGGTGTAGAGGGACAGGAAGGGTGATTCAGAGTGAATAAGGAAATGAAAAGGCAGTGGCAAGTAGAAAAGGGAAGAGTGGTGGAATATAAGAGATAGGAGAGGAGCAAGGTGAAGGAGAGGGAATAGGGGATGAAATATTTGTGAGGGAGAACAGTGGGGACCTTCTTTTTTTTTTTTTTTTAATAAAACTGTATATAGGCAGTGTGCTGCCACTTTATTCCATATGATGGTGGAAATCTTTTATTTATTTATTTATTTATTTTCTATATAAACATCACTAGGTACATGAATGCCTTTAATCCAATACTTGGATACTTCAAGTAGGTACCACTGGAGTTTCTTACACACAGGAGTGCAGATTTCTTACACAGGTTATGACATTCCTGCAGGAATAAATATTTCTCACATATGTTTATGAGGATGTGATACAACAGTTGACTAACACCTGCTTTTGTTTAGTCTATCATATAAATGAGAGGTGTGCATTCACCTAGTTGTGACTGTCAGAGTTGAGTTGTGGCTCCTGGTGTCATCTCCTAATTACTCAAGAATGGTTACACTAAATTCCTGGCCTTATGGAAGCTGATATTTCAGCACTTGCTGACTTCTTATTAGTGTGTGTGATGTTACTGCTACTGATCAATTTTATTTTGTCCCTTGCTCTGTTGCCTCCTTTCTTTACAAAGGACGTTATGTCTATATCTCTCAGGGCTTCTTGGGTTTCACCTAATCTAAGATTTTGCTTAAAAAAAAAAAAAAAAAAAAGCAGTGCTCATCCTAGTGGTATTTTGCCTTGATAAGCATAAAACTCCAGAATTCAGGCCTGGCTGCCAAATGCATATTGATGCTGTCCATCTCTATCTTTTTTTTTAGAAGTTTGTAGAATCTGTGCAAATGACTGATACGTTCCTTGCGATTAATAGAATAAGCAGAGTTTGGAAAAAAAAAGTCACCAGCTCTTATGACTTCAGTAATTGCTGAACATGGTTTATTATTGTTTTTTCATGATTTCACAAAGTCTTCCCATAACATTTCAGCTGTAATACTGTATGCCCTCACTGATCATCATTTTGTTTTCTGTGGTTCACTGGATAACTTTGTTTATGTAAGTCTGCTATGTCCTCAATGGCTCCTATTCTAATAAAAATTCTATTATTATTTGTAAAGGATGATATAGTTCTATGATTTATCTCTATTTCTAATACAAAAAATATACAGAATTATTGTCTGCAAAGGATGACATGCACTATGGTTAATATTTTCACGTAGGGAAGATATGAAAAAGTAATGGGCGAGTACTGCACCTCGAGGAACACAACCCTTCACAGCGGAGGCTTCAGATAGTGCACTGTTGAATTATTCTGATTCCAGTTTAGTATAAAACTGAAGATGTATACTTGATCTTTACATATTTCCAGTTAAGTCATGTTGCACATAATTTATGTGTACACCAAAGTCACACTTTGAAAGTTATAGTAGTACACTGTGTAAGTATTGTTTTTATGCTGTATGTCCTCCTGTGCATCCAAAATTGTGTGGCAGTTGTCTAGCTGTTGCTAAATGCAGGAGAATCCTATGATAAATTCAAATTGTTCTCTGTTAAGTGAAATAATTTTCTTGCAATATTATTTCTTTAAACTCTTTAAAAATTTCAGATTATGTACGATATCAGTGCCTCATGATTGTTTTACTACCAATTTTGCAAAAGAGATCAATTTCAGTGGTTATTTGGGGATGTCATTTAAGTCTAAGACTGTCTCAATAAGGTATGTGAGGGGAGGGGTTGGGGCACAGTGCACGGGCATACTATTACTGCCTTGTTTTAGCAGAGTGGGGGTTACATAAATACTGACAGAGTTTGATGTCACAACAGTGAAGCACATTAACTAGGGTATTAACCCTCAGTCTGTATAATGACTCACTTAATAGTCTATATAATGACTTGCTTAATAGTCTGTATAATGAATCAATAGTCGTATTATGTCTTCAGCAATTTGTGTCACCCCTCTCCCACTCCACCCCTAACACTTACCCCTCTCAACACCCACCCCACCCCTCACACTCACCCCTCTCAATCCCCACCCTACCCCTCATACTCAACCATCTCAACCCCCACCCCTCTCCCAATCCCCTAACACTCATCCCTCTCATTCTCCCCTTCTCATCCTTCTCACACTCATCCCTCTCACATTCCCCTCTCCCACCCTTCACAGTCCTTTCTCAACCTTCACCCCTCACAGAGCCCACCCCTCTCCCAACCCACCCTTCTCACACCTACCCACCTCCCATCCCACCCTCTCATACTCACCCATCTCCTACCCCATCCCTCTCACACTCGCCCATCTCCCACCCGACCCTTCTCACACTCACCCATCTCCCATCCCCCCCCCTCTCATACTCCCTTATCTTATGCCCTCACCCCTCTCACACTCGCCCATCTCACACCCCACCCCTCTCACACTCACCCATCTCACACCCCCACCACTCTCACTCACCCATCTCCCACCCCACCCTTCTCACACCTACCCATCCCCCATCCCACCCTCTCATACTCACCCATCTCCCACCCCATCCCTCTCACACTCACCCATCTCCCACCCGACCCTTCTCACACCCATCCATCTCCCATCACCCCCTCTCATACTCGCCTATCTTTTGCCCTCACCCTTCTCACACTCACCCATCTCCCACCCCACCCCACTCTCTCATACTCACCCTCTTATACCCTACCTTCTCACACTCACCCATCTCCCATCCCATCTCACACCCCACCCTCTCACACTCACCCACTTACACCCCACCCCTCTCACACTCACCCTCTTATACCCCACCCTCTCACACTCACCCTCTTACACCCCACCCTCTCACACTCACCCATCTCCCATCCCATCCTCTCATACTCACGCATCTCCCACCCCACCCCTCTCACTCGCCCATTTCACACCCCCACCCCTCTCACACTCACCCATCTCCCACCCCACCCTTCTCACACCTACCCATCTCCCACCCCACCCTTCTCACACCTACCCATCTCCCATCCCACCCTCTCATACAAATTCTCCCCTCCACATTCCATTACTCACACCTACACACTCCTCCACTATCCCCTCCACACTCCTACACTATCCCCTCCACACTCCTCCATTACCCCTCCACACTCGTCCACCACCCCTCCACATTCCTTCATTACCCCTTCACACTCCACCACTCATCCACCCCCTCGACTCTCCGTCACTATCCGCTCCACACTCCTAAATTCTCCCCTCCACATTCCATTACTCACACCTACACACTCCTCCACTATCCCCTCCACACTCCTACACTATCCCCTCCACACTCCTCCATTACCCTTCCTCTCTCGTCCACCACCCCTCCACACTCCTCCACCACCTGTCCACACTCCTCCACACTCGTCCACTATCCCCTCAACACTTCTCCATTACAAGTACACACTCCACCACCCATCCACACTCCTACACTATCCCCTCCACACTCCTCCACCACCCATTTACACTACTGCACCTCCCCTCCACACTCCTCCATCACCCCTCCACACTCTTTAACCTCCCCTCAACACTCCTTCACCACCTGTCCACAATCCTCAACCACCCCTCCACACTCCTCCATCACCCGTCCACACTCTCACTACCCCTCCACACTTCACTACCCCTCCACCTTCCTCCACCTCCCCTCCACACTCCTCCACCACACCTCCACACTTCTCCACCACCCTTCCACACTCGTAAACCACTCCTCTACACTACAACCCCTCCACTCTCTTCCACCTCCACTGCACACTTCTCCACCACCCTTTCACACTCCTTCACTACTACTCCACACTGCAGCACTCATCCACCCCCTTCGACACTCCTTAACTTTCCTTCCACTCTCCTCCACCAGCCCTCCACACTCGTCAACCTCACCTCCACACTCCTCCACCCCTCCACACTTTTCCAACACCTCTCCACACTTCTCCACCACCCATGCACACTCCTCCACCACCCCTCCACACTTCTCCACCACCCTTCCACACTCCTTCACCACCCCTACACACTCCACCACCACTCTACACTTCTCCACCACTCCTGCACACTCCTCCACCACCCCAGCACACTCAACCACCTCTCCACACTCTTCCACCACCCCTCCACGCTCGTCCACGACAACTCCACACTCCTTCACTACCTCTCCACACTCCACCACTCCTCCACCCACTCAATTCTTTTACTACCCCTCCACCCTCTTTCACCACCCTTCCACACTTGTCCACCACCCGTCCACACTCGTCCTCTACCCCTACACACTCCAGCACAACACCTCCACACTTCTCCACCACCCCTCCACCATCCTCCACACTCCTCCACCACCTCTCCACACTCCTCCAATGCCCGTACACACTCATCCACCATCGCTCCAAACTTCCCTACCACACCTTTACACTTCTCCACCACCCCTCCACTCTCCACCACCCTTCCACACTCTTCCACCACCCATCTATGCTTCTCCACACTGCTCCACCACCCCTATACATTCCTCCTCCATCCTTCCACACTCCTTCACATCTCATCCACACTGTCTACCACCCTTCCACACTTACCCACCAACCCTCCACTCTCCTCCACCACAACTCCACACTACTCAACTATTCCCTCCATTCTCCTCTTCTATCCGCTAAACATTCTTTCACTATCCCCTACACACTCCTCTACTATCCCCTCCACACTCCTCTACTATCCTCTCCACACTTCTCCACTATCTCCTCCAGACTCCTCCACTAGCCCCTCCTCTCTACTCCAACATCCCAGCATCACTCCTCCTCCATCCCTCCACAATCCTCTACCACCTTTTTACACTCCTCCACCCCTCCTCCACACTCCTACAATACCCTACACACTAATCCTCAACTTGTCCACACTCCTCCACCACCCCTCCACACTCATCCACCACTCCTCCACACTCCACCACCACCACTCCACACTCCTCCACCATTCTTCTCCACTCCTCCTCCACCACTCCACAATTTTCCACATCCCCTCCACACTCCACCACTCCTCCACTCTCATCCACCTCTCCTCCACACTCCTCCACCACCCCTCCACACTCCTCCACAACCCCTGCACACTCCACCACCCATCCACACTCCTCCACCACCCCTCCACACTCCTCCACCACCCCTCCACACTCCTCCACTACCACTCAATGCTCCTCCACCACCCTTCCACACTCCTCCTCTACCCTTCCACACTCCTCCACCATCCCTCCTTTCTTCTCCACCACCTGTCCACACTCCTCCACCACCCCTCCACACTCCTCCACTATCCCCTCCCACTCCGAAATTACATGTACACACTCCTCCACAACCCCTCAACACTCCTCCACTCTCCCCTCCACACTCCTCCATTACAAGTCCACTCTCCACCACCACTCCATGTTAGAGTTAGAAAGCTGTATTACCATTGCTGGTATAAGTACAAGTGCTTACATTTGATAATAATAACAATAATAATAATAATAATGAATACAATTAGTGAGAGAGCGACATAAACGTGTTGTTGTGAGTCACAGGGATATCATAGACTGACTTGTATTTTAGTAAGTCACAGGGAGAGGGACAGACAGACAGGCAGACAGAACGACAGATAATTCTGTCTGACTGTCTCTAAGTCTGATTCTAAGTCTGTTCTAAGTCACCGACCCCTCACCTGAAACACAATTTTATTTTCGTCACTGGCACTGAAGACTTCATGTTATAATTTCACTTACATTTCTAAATATACCTGCTGCTTATGCCACTGTTACTACTGTTGTTGCTGTTACTGTTGCTGTTTCTGCTCCTGTTCTTGCTGCTTTTCTGATGCTGTTCCTGTTTCTGCTCCTGCTGCTGCAATATCACTCTTATTATCATTATTAATAATAATATTATTATTATTATTATTATTATTATTATTATTATTATTGTTATTATTGTTATTATTATGATTATGTAATAATATTATTAGTGTTATTGTTATTAATATTATTATTATTACATTTGTTTATATTTTAATTTATTAACATTTGTATAATACTCTCCTGATTAATTTTTTTATTATTTTAAATATTATTCATAAATTCCAACTACATTACATAACTACTGCCAATACAACATACTTACTACCTACATTACACAATATATCTGCAACCATTACACCAACCATCTACCACAAATACAGCAACTTCTCCAACTAATACACAACACATCTACCTACTCTTAATTAATTTTTGAAGAAATATTTTTTTTTTCGTAGTGTGCATAGTTCAAGTTCCCCAGATTCCAGCGGTGAGAGGCGCGACTCTCATCACTGGCGTACAGTTTGGATATTTATTTTTTTAAGTAGTTTGTCCAATTCTCATACCTCGGAAACCAGTGATGAGAGTTCCGCCTCTCATCAACGGCCTAGAGTTTCGATTTTTTTTTTTAGTAGTTCGTGCATGTGAGAAGAGTGGCACTTACTACTGCACTGCATTTTTTTTAAGTAGTTCGTCTGGGTCTCGTTCCCTGGACACCAGTGGTGAGAGTCGCGCCTCTCCATGGCCTACAGTTTCGATATTTTTTTCATTAGTTAGTGCGTCTCTCTACACAGGAAACCGGTGGTGAGAATCATGAACCTGGTGTTCAGTACAAGTGACGAAAATAAAATTATCTGTTTCCGGTGATGGGTCGGTGACTTAGAGACAGACCGAATTATCTTTCGGTCTGTCTGCCTGTCTGTCTGTCCCTCTCCCTGTGACTTACTAAAATACCAGTCAGTCTATGATATCCCTGTGACTCACAACAACACGTTTATGTCGCTCTATCACTAACTGCATTATTATTATTATTATTATTATTATTATCAAATGTAAGCACTAGTACTTAAACCTGCAAGGGTAATTCAGCTTTCTAACTCTAATATCAAGAAAAGGTGTAATTTAAAAATATTTAACATAGTTTACCTTTGACGTAAATATTTTCTGGCAAAAGCAGCAGCAGGACGACCAACCGCAGCAGAAAGAGCAGGAGCAGTACCAGTAGCAGCAGCCAGAAGCACAAACACCAAAAGCAACAAGGCAGATAGATAAATAGATATGTTAATAGGCCTAAACAGAAGCTTTTGAACAATTTTTATGTTCCAACACCTATCAACACTACATGACACATCTACCACCATTATATCTCCATCATCACTTCACTACATAACTTGTATCACTGCTCTACAAATCTACCATTACTACACTATCAACCTACCACCATTGCACTAAATATGTACCACCATTACACGTCTACCACCACTATACATCTACCACCATTCCACATCAAAAGCCACCACACATCCACCACCACAACACATCTATCAATATTACACAGTTACCACCAATACACATCTACCACCAATACACATATACCAACATTACACTAGATATCTACCATCACTGCTTCAATCATTACAATGCCAATCTGCAACGATTGCACTACACATCTGTAATCTACTAACACTACAAATCCACCATTATTAGTACACATCTACCATCACTACACATAGAAAGCCGTACACTTCACATCTACTTCAATTACACATCTGCCAACACTGCACTAGATATCTACCATCACCACTCTATAAACCTACCATCACTGCACTGTCAATCTGCAACCAGTGAATTACACTTCAGCAATCTACCACTACACTACACTTCTGCAATCTACCACTACACTACACTTCTGCAATCTACCACTATACTACACTTCTGCAATCTACCACTACACTACACTTCTGCAATCTACCACTACACTACACTTCTGCAATCTACTACTACACTACACTTCTGCAATCTACCACTACACTACACTTCTGCAATCTACCACTACACTACACTTCTGCAATCTACCACTACACTACACTTCTGGAATCTACCACTATACTACACTTCTGCAATCTACCACTACACTACAATTTTTTAATCTTTCTCCAAAAGAATCTCAGAAAACTTACCTAACCTTATTATAACAAGAACAATTTATTTTAGCCTAACCCAATTAAATATATTTTAGATTTGTTTACAAAAATTTAATACTAAACAAACACAGTGAAATATGTTTTTTTTCGTTAGGTTCAGAATGATTTTGGCGAAATTTTTGCTTACACACATTTTCGCTTGTCCTATATGGCAAGATGAGCGTTGCTATTTAAGCCAAGATCGCAAGTTCTGCCTATTCGGCACGACATATATATATATATATATATATATATATATATATATATATATATATATATATATATATATATATATATATATATATATATATATATATAATCTCTCTCTCTCTCTCTCTCTCTCTCTCTCTCTCTCTCTCTCTCTCTCTCTCTCTCTCTCTCTATATATATATATATATATATATATATATATATATATATATATATATATATATATATATATATATGTCGTGCCGAATATGTAAAACTGGTCAGTTAGCAAGAACTCATTTAAAATTAAGTCCTTTCTAAAAATTTCTCTTATACGTTTAAAGATATATTTTTTTCACTAATGTTGATGTAAAAATTTATAATTTTGCACCAAAATGAACTTAGAAAACTTACCTAACCTTATTATAACAAGCGCAATTTATTTTAGCCTAACCCAGCTTAATATATTTTAGACTTGTTTACAATAATTTAATACTAAACAAACACAGTGAAATATATTTTTTTCGTTAGGTTCAGAATGATTTTGGCGAAATTATTGCATACACAAATTTTCACTTGTCCTATATGGCAAGATGAACGTTGCCATTTAAGCCAAGATCGCAAGTTCTGCCTATTCGGCACGACATATATATATATGCCACTACATCTTTATTGTTTGAGAGTGGAATCTATATAGTCCCACACTGACACAAGGATGCACTTACCCTCCTGCATGCTGCTGTCCTGTCTTGAGAAGTTATATTTAACCTTTGAAAGAGCCCCAATTATTTTTTAACAAATACCTGTGATTGCTAAGGTTACTGTACCTCACGGTGAGTCTTCCCCTCGCCAGAGAATATACAATGAGCTAATCACTTAACTACTCGGCTATGACATTCTTACCCTAGCAAAATCTTGTCATTTGTGCGTTTTATATTACTTCAAAAATTTATTTATTATATTATTCTTATCTGTACTTTATCCACACATACACACATTCAAAGAACGCAACTTTCAAATTACCTTCTTTGTCGTCTTTGTAACTGGTGCAGCAGGGATTACTAGACTCTTGAGCCAGTCATTATAGTCGCCTCCTACAACATAAATTGCTTACGGAAAAATATTTCTAATTAGCCAAAAAAGGCAAAATACCGTGACTGGAACAATACACAAATAACCCGCACTTTGTAAATGGTCCAAATCGGACTGAAATGTCGTCGTAAGCTCCTCTCTTCCATGTGCGGGTTACATGTGTATAAATAATTCTAGTCCACTTTTCAATTTCATTTCAAAGGAAACATTGCAAGAGCAGGAACTGTTAATTAAAAATTTGAGAATAAAATGGAAATGAGTATGTATAGACATACATGCATATACATACATGCTGTGTATCCTCACCGTTAAGGGTAGCTCCTGTTAAAGTTACTCACTATATTACGTGCACCTCAGACAAAGAAAAGGCCAGCAATGCTGCTAGTGTGTGAAATATTTAACAGGTTTCCAATTCCCATTCCCATGCCATTACTGTATACCTGTCTACTAATGTACTACGTGTTTGTGTTTGTGTGTGTGTGTGTGTGTGTGTGTGTGTGTACTCACCTAATTGTGGTTGCAGGGGTCGAATCGTAGCTCCTGTGTGTGTACACACACACACACACACACACACACACACAGAAAGGAATGAGCTTATACACGATAACTAGCACGGTTTCAAGGAAGTGAAATACTGAGTCACAAAACCTACTGAAATTTTACAGCAAGGGAGCAAAAGTAACATAGAAGAGAAAGGGGGTGGATAGATTACATTTTCTTCGACTGTAAGAAGGCTTTCGACACAGTTCCACACAAGAGATTAGTACAAAAGCTAGAGGAGCACGCAGGAATAACATGAAAGACATTGCAATGGATCAGATAATACCTGACAGGAAGGAGTGATGGTACGTGAAGAGGTGTCAGAGTGGGTTCCTGTGACAAGCGGTGGTCCTCAGGGGTCCGTCCTAGGACCAGTGCTATTTCTGGTATATGAAAATGAAATGAAGGAATGGATAGATTTAGAGGTGTCTCTCTTTGTAGACGATGTGAAGGTAATGAGAAGAATTCATACGAATGAAGATCAAGTAGGCCTACAAATGGATCTGAACAGGCTGCAAGCCTGGTCCAGCTCCTGGAGTTTAACCCCACCAAGTGCAAAGTCATGAAGATTGGGGAAGGTCAAATAAGATCGCAGGCGGAGTACAAGTTAGGGATGGGGGGGGGGGCAAAGACTATAAACCACACTCAGGGAAAAGGATCTTGGGATGAATATTATACCGAGAACATCAACCAAATAACTGGTGCAGGATATGGGCGGCTGGCAAACCTAAGGAGAGCGCTTCGAGACCTGAGTAACGAGTCATTCAAGACACTGTACACCGTGTACGTCAGACCATATTGGAGTGTGCAGCACCAGTATTGAACCCACAACTGGTCAAGCACGTCAAGAAATTAGAGGAAGTGCTATGGGTTGTAACAAGACTAGTCCTGAAGTTGAGAGGGTATGTCCTATGAGGAGAGGTTAAGGGAACTCAACCTGATGACACTGGAGGATAGGAGGAACAGAGGGAATATGATAACGGCATTTAAAATACTGAGAAGAATTGACAAGGTGGATAGGGACAATATTTCAGAAATGGGACACAAGAACAAGGGGTCACAACTGGAAGTTGAAAACCCAGATGAGTCACGGGGATGTTAGGAAGTATTTTTTTCAGTCATAGAGTTGTCAGGAAGAGGAACAATCTAGAGAGTGATATAGTGGAGTTAGGATTCATATGTAGCTTTAAGGAGAGGTACGATGAAGCACATGTAGCAGGGAGAGGTTGGACTTAGTAGCGGCCAGCGAAAAGGCGGGGTCAAAAGCTGTGAATCGACCCCTGCAACCACAAATTGGTGAATACCCACAAGCCGCCTCCCACAGAGGAAAAGCGACCCAAAACAAGACAAAAATACATTCACTGTCATTCATTCAATCCCTGTCTCGCCGGAAGCGCTAACTTCACAGTTGAGACGGTTCTCAGAACAACAACATCCCCACCCTTCCTCCAGATTGCAGGCATTGTACTTCCCACCTCCAGGACGCATGTCCAGTTAACCGGTTTTCCCTATATTCCTTGTTCACTCTCCAGTAGCAAATCAAGTTATAGAAGCAATATCAAAGATTTATAGATCTATAGCACTAACGTCCCACTTCATAAAAACTTTTGAAAGAGTTCTAAAAGGCAAGACAGCCAACCACTTAGATTACCAACAAGTGCACAACCCAGGGCAACATGGGTTTAAAGCAAGTAGCTCTTTCCTCTCTTAACTATTTGATCACTATGACTTGGTCTTGGATGCACTGGAGGACAAACAGAATGCAGATGTATCATACACAGTCACTGTAAAAGCCTTCAACAAGTGCGACCATGGAGTAATAAATGCCTGTTAAAGGAGTAAATGGAAATTTTGGCACATGGATCTTTTACTTTCTAACCAACAGAGCACACAGAATAAAAGGAAACAGTTAATTCGGAGGCTGCCACAATGAAAAACTCGGTTACACATGGTACTATATTCGTTCCCATCTTTATCCTCATCTACATAACTGATATAAATATAACTGTAAACCACAGCATCATGTCGTTCTTTGCTGACGATACTAGAATTTTCATGAGTGTGATCCACTGATGACACCATAAATCCCCAGACGCATTTAGACCAAGTCATCCAATGGGTCTCAGACAACAACATGAGGTTTAATGAGGGAATTTCAGTTACTCCGTTATGGAAAACTTGGGGAAATAAAAGCTATATTGGAATAAGAAGCAAATAATAACCACATAATAAAGCGAAAATCTAATATGAAGAACTTACGCGTGATAATGTCAGAGGATTTCACTTTCAAAACTCACAACTGCGAGGAACATGATAGGATGGATAATGAGAACCTTCAAAACAAGGCATGCCAAGTCAATGATGATCCTATTTTTGAAAATCTATTTTGTCAATGTATTTTGTCTTTAAATAAAGTCTATATAAAATATACGGGGTGGTAGGAGACAACAATTTTCAAACAGCTCCGGGGGAAACCTTGAGTTTTCCCTGAAGCAAGTTTATATATATATATATAATATATATATATATATATATATATATATATATATATATATATATATATATATATATATATATATATATATATATATATATATATATATATATATATATATATATATATATATATATATATATATATATATATATATATATATCCTGTGCCGAATAGGTAAAACTTGCGATTTTGGCTTAAATAGCAACACTCTTCTTGCCGAATATGGCAAGCGAAATTTGTGTATGCAATAATTTCGCAAAAATCCTAATGAAAAAATATATTTCAATGTGTTCGTCTTTTATCAAATTATTGTAAACTTATCTAAAATATATTTAGTTGGATTAGGCTGAATTAAACTGCGCTTGTTATAATAAGGTTAGGTAAGTTTCATAAGGTTTTTTAATTCAAAATTATTAATTTTTACATTATCGTAAATGAAAAAAATATATATCTTCAAAGGTATAAGAGAAATTTTAGAAAGGACTTAATTTAAATGAGTTCTTGCTAAATGACCAGTTTTACCTATTCGGCACGATATATATATATGGTTGCGGTTGTGTAACCCTCTGTTCTTCCCCCTACCCGTTCTCTCTCTCTCTCTCTCTCTCTCTCTCTCTCTCTCTCTCTCTCTCTCTCTCTCTCTCTCTCTTTGAGAAAGAAGTAGTAACTAATGGCATAACGTGATCAGGTGGCCTCCTCCACTATGGAAGGTATGTAGTAGTGGAGACGCTGTACACGGCGCAGAAGTGTTATTATTGAGGTGATATGGAGGTAGACGTGACGGGGGTTTTATGGACGAAAACAAGATATAATATTGTGTTTGTTTCCTCTCATGTGTTGTACGACAAGACAAAGCTCTTGTAACTCTCTAGGTATCTAGGTATTTCTCATCCCTAGGCAAGCCCAAGTGGTAGCCACACGTACCCTCTCTCGTTCACTCGCTCGGACTCTGGCACGTCATTATTCGTGTGTATTTTACGACCAATAAAGAAGCAGACACAAACCGTGTATCGCTCCATCCATCTACTAACAACACCGATATCCACTCCCAGCCTCTTATTAAATCGTTTAATAGAAAATTAAGACGGCACTAATGCTTTGTAAATTGCTCAAGCTAAATATAGTATTTAATAATAAACACAAATATTTTATGCAAATATTTATAAAGAATATAGCAGTTATTTAACTAAAAACTATTGATCATGTCAGGTTGTCCAGTAAATTACGTAGCGGTTATACAAATTTGATAAATTATGGTAAATTATTTAACTGTTGCAGTGTCTGACAAGATGTTCATCTTGTCAGACACTGCAACACATGGCATCTTGGAACAGAAAACACCTTGGACAAGCTTTTCAAGTGAGAAGTGTTGGATCTGAGAGGGACATGACCTCTCAGTGGCTACATTCTCACTACTACTACTACTACTCTGCACCTCTCCTTCCGACAGTATTTAAGTCTCCGCACTGTCGCTTGATCTTCAGATAGTTCCTGACTATGGAACTGAACTTCTCCAGGCCGAGGGACTGACAACCTCAAATTCTACGACTTCAAGGGTGATGGACTGATTACATCGTCTTCACATCTCTACTGTTCCTGCCTACTTTCTGTATTCGACTGAAGAAGCCTACTGTGTAGGCGAAACGTTTCGGAATAAAGTTGTCTAACTGTTGCATATGTGTCTTACCTAACAACCTGTCGGTATTGTATACCATTTTGATGTTCAAAGATAAAACTGTTGCACATGCGTCTTACCAAAAGAGAATGCAAATTAAGAGACTCAAGTCCTACTACGTAGACTGTAAGGGCGTGGCCATTCGAGTAAGAATGAGGTAGGTTGCAGGGCGCTCATACTTAGAGAGGTGAGCATCACCACATTTGAAGTCCGACAAGCGCAACCTTCTCTCGGTCAGCCATTCTTTTCCTTTCGACTTTCTTAAGTCACTTCATGTTGTATTACGCAGTGGAAAAAAATGGCTTTGACGTGGCAGATCGAGTTTTTTCCCCATGGCTATACAGAGGTAAAGAAATGAGGGAGAGAATTAGAGAAAAAAAACTCACTAGGATCGTGGTAAAAATTAAACTAAAAATCGAAATCGATTAATGCATCATAAAAGATACTCTCTTGAATGAACTATAGTCTGGAACAGTAGTATATCATTGTATAGTATCTGGAACAGTAGTATATCATTGTATAGTACGTGCTCGAAGCAGGCGCCAAGTGTTCCTGGTGCAGTTCATTACGAAGTAATTGTAACTGAAGCAGAATGTAATTAAAGTTTTGTTTAGAAATTATAATTGAATTTTCAGATTAGGTATAAGCTAGACTTGTCTTGCTTATACCTGCTTAAATTACATCATAAAACTAAGGCTAATGGCAAAATGAATGTACACATCAAACAGTACACAACTGTAGCTTCTGGTGTGATTATTCTTGTTAAGGTCACGTCCTGAACGTGAACTGCAGAGAGTCATTTTTTACTTGGGCGTTATGAGACTGGGCCCCTTTCCTTAATCGGAGTGGAGAATTGTTGACGAATAGGCGCATTGTTTCGTTAGGAGCAAAGTTTATTTTTGAATGCTGGAAACCATTGGTTATGAATAAACGTTAATGGTTTTCATGAACATCTCTCACTAATGAATGAGAAACCTGGTGAGTGTAGTGTGGACCTGGTGAGTGTAGTGTAGACCTCGTGAGTGTAGTGTGGACCTGGGGAGTGTACTGTGGAAATTGGGAGTGTATTGTGGCCCTGTTGAGTGTATTGTGGCCCTGTTGAGTGTAGTGTTGACCTGGTGACTATAGTGTGGACATGGTTAATGTACTGTGGAAATGGTGAGTGTAGTGTGGACCTGGCGAGTGTAGTGTGGAACTGGGGAGTATAGTGTCGCCTTGGTGAGTGTAGTGTGGAATTGGTGACTGTAGTGTGGACCTGGTGAGTGTAGTGTGGAAGTGGGGAGTGTAGTGTGGACCTGGTGAGTGTAGTTTGAATCTTGTGAGTGTACTGTGGACCTGGTGAGTGTAGTGTGGACTACGCGAGTGTAATGTGGTCCTGGTGAGTGTAGTGTGGACCTGGTGAGTGTAGTTTGGACATAGCGTGTGTAGTGTGGACCTGCTGAGTGTAGTGTGAACCAATTGAGTGTAGTGTGGAGCTGGTGAGTGTAGTGTGAACCTGGTGAGTGTAGTGTGAACCTGGTGAGTGTAGTGTGGACCTGTTGAGTGTAGTGTGGACCTGGTGAGTGTATTTAGGAACTGGTGTGAGTAGTGTGAATCTGGTGAGTGTAGTGTGAACCTGGTAGTGTGGACCTAGTGAGTGTAGTGTGGACCTGGTGAGTGTAGTGTGGACCTGGTGAGTGTAGTGTGAACCTGGTGAGTGTATTTAGGAACTGGTGTGAGTAGTGTGAATCTGGTGAGTGTAGTGTGGACCTGGTGGGTGTAGTGTGGACCTGGGGAGCGTAGTGTGGACCTTGTGAGTGAAGTGTTGACTTGGTGAGTGTTGTGTGGACCTGGCGAATGTAGTATGGACCTCGTTATAGTGTAATGTGGACCCGATGACAGTGTAGTATGGACCTGCTGAGAGTGAAGTGTGCACCTGGTGAGTGTAGTGTGAACATGGAGGGTGTAGTTTGGACCTGGTAAGAGCAGTGTGGACCTAGTGAGTGTAGTGGGGACCTGGAAAGTGTAGTGTGAACCTGGTGTATAGAGTGGAACTGGTGAGTGCAGTGTGGAACTGGTGAGTGTAGTGTGAACCTGGTGAGTGTAGCGTGGGACTGGGGAGTGTACTGTGGAACTGGCGACTGTAGTGTGGACCTGGTGAGTGTGAAGTGTGGAGCTGGTGAGAGGGTAGTGTGGTCCTGGTGAATGTAGTGTCGACCTGGTGAGTATGTAGTGTGAACCTGGTGAGAATGAAGTGTGGACCTGGTAAGTGTAGTTTGGACCTGGTGAGAATCTATTGTGGACCTGGTGAGTGTAGTGTAGACCTAGTGAGTGTAGTTTGGACCTTGTGAGTGTAGTGTGGATGAGGTGTGTGTAGTGTGGACCTGGTGAGTGTAGTGTGGAAACGGTGAGAGTGTAGTGTGGACGTGGTGAGTGTAGTGTGGACCTGGTGAGTGTAGTGTGGACCTGGTGAGTGTGTAGTGTGAACGTGGTGAGTGTAGTGTGAACGTGGTGAGTGTAATGTGGACCTGATTAGTGTAGTGTGGACCTGGTGAAAGTGTAGTGTGGACGTGGTGAGTGTGTAGTGTGGACCTGGTGAGAGTGCAGTGTGTACCTGGTGAGTGTAGTTTGGATCAGGTGAGTGTAGTGAGGGCCTGGCGAGTGTAGTGTGAACCTGATGAGAGTGTAGTTTGGACCTAGTGAGAGTGCAGTGTGGACCTGTTGAGTGTAATGTGGACCTGGTGAGAGTGTAGTGTGGACCTGATGAATGTAGCGTGGAAATAGTGAGTGTAGTTTCGACCTGGTGATAGTGTAGTGTGGACCTGGTGAGAGTGTAGTGTGGACCTGGTGAGAGTGTAGTGTGAACCTGGTGAGTGTAGTGTGCACCTGATGAGATGTGTAGTGTGGACCTGGTGAGAGTGGAGTATGGGTCTGGTGAGAGTGTAGTGTGAACCTGATGTGAGTGTAGTGTGGACCTGGTGAGAGTGTAGAGTGGACCTGGTGAGAGTGTAGTGTGAACGTGGTGAGAGTGTAGTTTGAACCTGATGAGTGTAGTGTGTACATGGTGAGTGTAGTGTTTACCTGGTGAGTGTAGTGTGGACCTGCTCAGAGTGTAGTGTGGACCTGGTGAGTGTAGTGTGGACCTGGTGAGTGTAGTTTGGACCTGCTGAGAGTGTAGTGTGCACCTGGCGATAGTGAAGTGTGGACCTGGTGAGTGTAGTGTGGACCTGGTGAGTGTAGTGTGGACCTGCTGAGAGTGTACTGTGAACCTGGTGAGAGTGTAGTGTGGACCTGATGAATGTAGCGTGGAAATAGTGAGTGTAGATTCGACCTGGTGATAGTGTAGTGTGGACCTGGTGAGAGTGTAGGGTGGACCTGGTGAGGGTGTAGTGTCGACATGGTGAGAGAGTAGTGTGAACCTGGTGAGTGTAGTGTGCACCTGATGAGATGTGTAGTGTGGACCTGGTGAGAGTGTAGTATGGGTCTGGTGAGAGTGTAGTGTGAACCTGGTGAGAGTGTAGAGTGGACCTGGTGAGAGTGTAGTGTAAACGTGGTGAGAGTGTAGTGTGGACCTGGTAAGAGTTTAGTGCGGACCAGGTGAGCGTAGTGTGGACTTGCTGAGAGTGTAGTGTCGACCTGGTGAGTGTAGGGTGGACCTGGTGAATATAGTGTGAACCTGGTGAGTGTAGTTTGGACCTGGTGAGTGTAGTGTGGACCTGGTGGGAGTGTAGCGTGGACCTGGTGGGTGTAGTGCGTTCCTCGTGAGAGTATAGTGTGGACCTGGTGGGTATAGTGTGGACCAGTTGAGTGTGTAGTGTGGACCTGGTGAGAGTGTAGTGTGGACCTGTGAGAGTGTAGTGTGGACCTGATGAGAGTGTAGTGTGGAACTGGTGAGTGTAGTGTGGACCTGGTGAGAGTGAAGTGTGGACCTGGTGAGAGTGTAGCGTGGACCTGGTGAGAGTGTAGTGTGGACCTGGTGCGAGTGTAGTGTGGACCTGGTAAGAGTGTAGTGTGGATCTGGTGGGTGTAGTGTGGATCTGGTGGGTGTAGTGTGGACCTGGTGAGTGTAGTGTAGACCTGGTGAGTGTAGTGTGGACCTGGTGAGTGTAGTGTGGACCTGGTGAGAGTAGTGCGGACCTGGCATGTGTAGTGTGGAACTGGTGAGCGTTGTGTGTACCTGGAGAGTGTTATGTGGACCTGGGGAGTGTAGTATGGACCTGGTGAGTGTAGTGTGAACCTGGTGGCTGAAGTGTGAACCTGGTGAGTGTTGTGTTAACATGGGGAGTGTAGTGTGGACCTGGTGAGTGTAGTGTGGACCTGGTGAGTGCAGTGTGGACCTAGTGAGTGTAGTGTGGACCTGGTGAATGTAGTTGGGACCTGGTAAGTGTAGTGTGAACCTGGGGAGGGTAGTGTGGACTTGGTGAGTGTTGTGTGAACCTGGTGAGTGTAGTATGGACCTGGTGAGTGTAGTGTGGACCTGGAGAGTGTAGTGTGGACCTACTGAGTGTAGTGTGAACCTGGTGAGTGTTGTGTGAACCTGGTGAGTGTAGTATGGACCTGGTGAGTGTAGTGTGGACCTGGAGAGTGTAGTGTGGACCTGGTGAGTGTAGTGTGAACCTGGTTATTGCAGTGTGGACCTGGCGAGTGCAGTGTAGACCTGGTGAGTGTGGTACACTATGTTCCACAAGATTTGTCTTTATTGTTCACAATCTTATCACTAAAGAAGCTGATCACACTTCTCTTATGTGTTTATTGTTTTTTATGAGATACTTTGTTCACACTAACGCACAGATCGTTCTTTGTTGGTTATCCTAGCGTCAATGTCACTCTCAGTAGTCAAAAGTAATCTGAAGACGCCACAACGCCCCACGCCGTCACTGCCCCCAGCACAAAGGAAAAGCTGACCTAGTACTTTTGCTTCCTTGCCACTTCCTCAATGAAGCAAAGCAGAATGTTTAAATCTTGCTGTCTTAAGCATAGACAACAATGTCCACTATCTTTACTATGGTAATAAAGTGGGAGCAGGATTTTCCTTAATTGTCCTGCTAAAGTAAGAGATGTACTGTCTCTTATTAAAATACACTCTGCAACACTGGACTGCAAGGAGCAGCAGTCGCTGCACCACGCCGCATACTCGTACTGGATCTGCGATCAATTACTCACTGTAGCAGTAAACAAGACGCTTGCCCCTTCTGAGAGGGCTGGGCCCCTCAGGGCTGAAAGGGGCTGAAGGAGGCCTGATACCCCCCTCCTGGAGAAAATTTCTCCACACTGGGGGGGCGGCGGAGGTTCGCTGCAGGTGAACTATTCATCACTTAACATTAATTTAATTTTCTCACTCGCCACCACTACTGCTTGTCTTTTCTGAACAGCTTTAGTCTGTGTGGTTTCTGGAGAATCACTAATTTTGTTTTCAACACTGTGTAATTCTAACGGCACTAGTTTATTTATTGTCCGCTTATTCACTACACCTTTGCTTAAAACATCAACTGTCCTGATGATTCCATTTGCATCAGCATATATGGTCACAATTTTTCCAAGTGGCCATTGGGACCTCGGACCATCATTGTCGATAATCACTATGTCACCAGGCCTTAAGGACTTATGATTTTCAGGAACACCAGCTCCATAGAAGTGTTCTCTCAATGAGGTGAGATAGTCTTCTCGCCAAATTTTCTCCCAACGTTCAATCACTTTATTAAGGTGTTTGAATTTACGTCTGAGTTGCTCAGGTTCGAAATCAGTAGGATCCTCTATGATTTCTTTATCATTCATGGGAGGAACAGGTTCGAGCCTTCTGCCATGGAGTAAATGAGATGGACTTAACACTTCTAAATTGTCCTGATCATCGGTAACATAAGTTAGAGGTCTGTTGTTGACTCTATTTTCTATTTTAGTCACAACTGTACGGAATTCTTCTAAGTCTATTCTCTGACGATGAAGAGTCTTCCTTAAACAATGTTTTACAATGCCGATCATTCTTTCATAAAATCCGCCGTGCCATGGAGATTTAGGAGGAATGTATCTCCAACGACAACTGCGTTGATTCAGCATCTGTTGTACTTCTGGTTGATCAAAGATCTTGCTTATATAAGCAGCACCAGCAACAAAGTTCGTTGCATTATCTGAAATCATCAGTCTGGGACATGCCCTTCTGGCTGCAAACCTTCTGAATAATTTGATAAAGGTTTCAGCAGACATGTCAGTGGCTACTTCTAGATGTACTGCTCTAGTTGTAGCACAAGTGAACAAACAGATGTACACCTTGATGGGAACTTTGTCAACTGTTTTGGTTAAAATTATTGGTCCAGCGTAATCTACACCTGTCACCTCAAATGGAGTGGTATGACAAACTCTTTCAGAGGGATATGGAGGTGGACCTGGATACTGACATACTCGCATATCGTAGTGACGACAAGTAATACAGTCCCTTATTTGTTTTTTCACACTTTGTCGACCTTGAGGTATATAGCAGGATTGTCGTATATGACAAAGTGTGTCAGCTATCCCACCATGCAACACGTTACTGTGGGCGTTTTGAACAATCAGTTTTGTTAGCCAAAGATTCTTGGGGATCAATATTGGATGTATGGCTTCTTTAGGTAGTGAAGAATTATGAATTCTTCCTCGACATCTCATAATCTTTTCTGAGTCGAGATAAAGTCCTAAAGAATTAATCATAACAGGTTTCTTTGGGGATTTATTTTGTGTTTCTAGAAATTTATATTCTGTAGAGAAAACATCTTTCTGTATTAGTTTCAGCCAGTATTTAATGGGTTCAAGATATTCATAATCAGGTTTTATTCCTTTAATGAATTTAAAGACAAGAGCTGTAACTCTTAAGAGTTTACCCAAAGATGAGTATTTAGATCCATCAATGACTATTTCTGTTGTGTCAGCAGTATTTACACAACTTATTTCTGCTGTGTTCAAGCAGACTGTTTCTTCTGGTATAATGTGAGCTTTTTGCTGAGGCCAGTTATTTTCATTAGAGAGCCAGTTCGGTCCGTGGAGCCATAATTTATTATCCACAAATTTCTTGAGTGGGACACCACGTGACAACATGTCAGCTGGATTCTCTTGGGTAGAGACGTGGAGAAAGAGATAATCTCTCTGCATCTCTTTTATTTCTGCTACTCTGTTCTGTACATAGACCAATTTACTCTTATTATTTCATAACCACTGGAGAACTGCTTCATTTTCACTCCAGATCACGGTTTTCTCAATAGTGAGATGATCAAGTACTTTGTTGAGATAGACAGCTAATTTTGTACCTACATAGAGTGCTGTCAGTTCCAATTGTGGTACTGTTCTGACCTTCGAGGGTGCTACCCTGGCCTTTGAAGTAATTAGTGTACTTCCTTCAGCATTACTCATGTAAGCTACAGCGCCATAACCTCTGGTTGACGCATCACAGAACACATGTAATGTGTACTTGTTTCCCTCTTGACCTATTTGTCTGGGAAATTTAATTCGATGAAGTTGCTTTTAAACTCCCTGGATATTTCATCCCATGCTTGACTCATTTCTAGAGGCAAGTTCTCATCCCATCCTATTTTGAGCTTCCATGCATCTTGCATAAGCATTTTACCTTTTATGGTAATTGGTGAGACGAGTCCTAGAGGATCAAAACATTGTGATACCTCTGACAGTAAACTACGTTTAGTGAGTGTACTGCATGATTTATTGTTTATCCTTTTGAGACTCAAAGTATCTTCCTGTGTGTTCCAATTAAGTCCCAGCATATTGTTGCAATCAGGAATTTCAGTTTCAGGGAAATCTTCTTGGATAAGTTCCCTTAATTGCTTTGAATTTGTATTCCACATCCTTAGAGGCATATTTGTTTCTTTCATCTACTTGTTAGCTTCTCTGTATAAAGATTTCATATCCTCCTCTTTATTCACAGTACCTTGAAGATTGTCCACATAGAAACTTTTCTTTAGATTTCTTTGAAGGGACTTTCCGATTTCTTCAAATGTGTATTTAGAGTAGCTTCTAGTAAGAATGGAGAGGATGTTGCACCAAATAATACTGATTTGAAGCGATAAGTTTTCACAGGACTTGAGGATCATGAGGATTTTCAGGCCACAAGAATCGAGTATAATCTCTATCTATTTCTTGTAGTCCTACTCTTAAGAAAGCTTTGGAAATATCAGCCGTGTAGGCATATGGGTTTGTGCGAAATTTCATAAGCACGTCTCCAAGCTTCTCAGTTAGTGAGGGTCCGGTCATCAGACAATCATTAAGACTTGCTACATCTTTATTTGCTCGTGCGCTGCAATTATATACAACACGTAGTGGAGTGGTTTCAGAATCTTTTCTGACTCCATGGTGCGGGAGATAATGAGCTTCTGTCTTCAACTTATCTTCGACTATTTCCTCAATGAATTTATTGTCCAACTGTTCTTGTATGATATTATCATAGACAGTCAGTAGCTCTGGATTCTTCCTGAGCTCATGTATGTGTGCTTTCATTTGTCCGAAAGCCATGCGATAATTGCTAGGCAGATGTGGTGGATTTAATTTCCATGGTAACCTAACCCAATACTGTCGATCTTCATATTTGACAGTGTCCAAATATTGGTTATAAGTCTGAGACTCTTGTGGGCTTGGTTTATTTACATCAATACCTATCGCATCTAAATCCCACAACTTATCAACTGGTTCATTCATTTCTTCCAGTAATGATAATTTTTGCTGTGGTACATGATCAGCGGTTATTCTCGTAATGGGATGTTAGTGCTATCGGTCTGTAGTTCTTTGCTGTTGCTTTACTGCCCCCTTTGTGGAGTGGGGCTATGTCTGTTGTTTTTAGTAACTGTGGGACGACCCCCGTGTCCATGCTCCCTCTCCATAGGATGGTAAAGGCTCGTGATAGGGGCTTCTTGCAGTTCTTGATGAACACGGAGTTCCATGAGTCTGGCCCTGGGGCAGATTGCATGGGCATGTCATTTATCGCCTGTTCGAAGTCATTTGGCGTCAGGATAACATCAGATAGGCTTGTGTTAACCAAATTGCTAAAAACTGAGTCATATTGGGACTTGAGTAGCTCACTCATTTCCTTGCTGTCATCTGTGTAGGACCCATCTTGTTTAAGTAAGAGCCCAATACTGGACGTTGTTCTCGACTATGATTTGGCATAGGAGAAGAAATACTTTGGGTTTCTTTCGATTTCATTTATGGCTTTTAGTTCTTCCCGCGATTCCTGACTCCTATAAGATTCCTTTAGCTTAAGTTCGATGTTTGCTATTTCTCTGACCAGTGTCTCCCTACGCATTTCAGATATATTGACCTCTTTTAGCCGCTCTGTTATTCTTTTCCGTCGCCTGTAAAGGGAGCGCCTGTCTCTTTCTATTTTACATCTACTCCTCCTTTTTCTTAGAGGAATAAACCTTGTGCATACATCGAGTGCCACCGAGTTAATCTGTTCTAGGCATAAGTTGGGGTCTGTGTTGCTTAGTATATCTTCCCAGCTTATATCGTTTAGGACTTGGTTTACTTGGTCCCACTTTATGTTTTTGTTATTGAAGTTGAATTTGGTGAATGCTCCCTCGTGACTTATTTCATTATGTCGGTCTGGGGCTCCGCGCTTACATGTCTGAACCTCAATTATGTTGTGATCTGAGTATATTGTTTTTGATATGGTGACATTTCTTATCAGATCATCATTGTTAGTGAAGATGAGGTCTAGTGTATTCTCCAGTCTAGTAGGCTCTATTATTTGCTGGTTTAAATTGAATTTTGTGCAGAGATTTAAAAGCTCGTGTGAGTGTGAGTTTTCACCAGAGCTGCCTCCTTGTGTTATTTCTGCAACAATATTATTTGCTATATTCCTCCATTTTAGGTGCCTTAAGTTGAAATCCCCCAGGAGCAAGATGTTGGGTGCAGGAGCTGGAAGATTTTCCAGACAGTGGTCAATTTTTAACAGCTGTTCCTGGAATTGCTGGGATGTTGCATCCGGAGGCTTGTAGACTACCACAATGACTAGGTTTTGGTTCTCGATCTTTACTGCTAAAACTTCCACTACGTCATTTGAGGCATTAAGCAGTTCTGTGCAAACAAGTGACTCTGCAATGTACAGGCCAACCCCCCCCCCCCTTTTTGCCTGTTCACTCTGTCACATCTGTATAGATTGTAACCTGGGATCCATATTTCGTTATTCAAGTGATCCTGTATGTGGGCCTCAGTGAAAGCCGCGAACATTGCCTTTGCCTCTGCAAGCATTCCACGGATGAAAGGTATTTTGTTGTTTGTTGCTGGCTTTAGACCCTGTATATTTGCAAAGAAGAATGTCATCGGACTGGTGGTATTGTTGGTACTGGGGTGGGATTTTTTTTCCGGCATTAGTATCTGTTGGTTTGGAGTGGAGGCCATCGACTGTGGTTCCACTCCAGGAATGACTGGATTTGGTGTACAATTTCTGACATTTCCTGCCAGTTTTTTTTCCTTCCTGGCACCAAAAAACCTCTCCCTCTTGAGTGGCTGTGGCTACCCAGGTTTTCCCATGGCCTGGATGTTTTGTATCTTTTTGTCCCCTTTAGATGGTGTGCCTGGCAATTTAAGTTATAGCACAGTCTTTCCTGTACTGAAGAGGTACACATTTCAGGGTGAAAAAGCTTACAGGAAGGGAGTTTGCATTTTCCTGTTGTCATATGGGCATGACATTTTCTAGGGTGGTCATAGTTGCACGTCCCATCTGTTTTTCCAGATTTCCCATATCTGCAGATACCAAGTGCATAGTATGTGCACAGGCTTGGTTTCCATTTGCCTTGGGTTTCTGTGACTGTATTCCCTGTTGGTGCATGTTTACCTGTCTTATTCCTATCCTCCCTAGCACCAACAATGGAGCTCCCACCAGTTGTTTTTGGTAATATATCCTCACTATTGCTAGTGGAGTCCTCTTGTTTGCTATTTCCTGTGGTATTTCTAGTTTGCAATATTGGTTTCATCTTATCTTTGACTACACTTGTTTCCCCACTACGGCTCCTGTCCCCTATGAGGTCATTTATATGCATTCCATCCTGCGTATAATTCCCGACTACCTGGACAAAATCTCCAGCTTCACCATTACTGTCTCCCAGGACAGCACCTCCAACTTCACCATTACTGTCTCCCAGGACAGCACCTCCAGCTTCACCATTACTGTCTCCCAGGACAGCACCTCCAGCTTCACCATTACTGTCTCCCAGGACAGCACCTCCAGCTTCACCATTACTGTCTCCCAGGACAGCACCTCCAGCTTCACCATTACTGTCTCCCAGGACAGCACTATCAGCCCCACATTTACTGACTACCAGGGCATCACCTCCAGCCTTACAGTTTCTGACTGCATGGCCAGTATCAAGGGCAGTACCATTCAGCCCAGACTTTTTAAGTTCCCATCTGTTATAGAAAGCTTCCAGGTTGTCTATGAAAGCAGCTTTGGTGTTATCCTCTTTTAATACCCTTGTGATTTTAGTCCACAGATTTATCTCATTTGGGCATACCCAAAAACACTTCCCTGCTTTAATACTGCTTGTAGCTAGTTCTTGGATATTTGCACAAGGGGCGTGACACCAATTTCCACAAAAATGACAATTTATCCATGAGAAGCCCGTTTGTTTGATTGATTGCAGACTACACAGAGCTTCATAATGATTTGAATGGTTTATTTACTGTAATTCTACTAGCAACCTCTTGAATACTCTATTAATAGCTTCCTTAAATGAAGCTCTAGCTATTTGTATTTCTGTTTCTAACTGTACTTGTATATTGGACAGCTTACCGTATACGTTCCTGATTTATATTTATTGTTTGTGTTTGATAAGGGCGCCTACAGCCCCATCCGTTTACAGTCTGCTTTATTGTCCAACGAATCCGTTTGAAACCGGTCAAGGGTTCGGACCAGTCGAGGGTTCGGACCAGTCGAGGGTTCGTAGCCAGTCTGATCTGATCAGTGGGTCACTTATTTAAAACATACTGGTCGGTGATTTGGGCTAACACATGAAGGATCTACTGGAAGTTATCTACCAGAGTAATATGTGATTTGATTGATACAAAAGTATAACTTGCGTGTTGAAGAACCGGTGACTGTTGGCAGCTCCTACAGTGACGAACGGTCGAGCCTCAACCCTTGTTTATCAATCACTGTATCTAGCTTTTCTAGTTTTTTTTTTTCGTCTCCACCACAATAAATGCTATATTATCACTATAGTTGACTGGTGGAAATTTTGGAGGAAGGACGCTTTTTCTGTAGTAATAATTGCTTCTCGTCGTGTATATTGCGACCGCTGATAACTACAGGTTATATGAAATTCACAGTAACGTCTGATATTTCATAAAAAGAGAAACTAATGAAAGTCACTCCACTCCACTAAGTACCATTATAATACTGGTTAGTTGCTACTACAACACTGTATTCTGCTATTCACTGGTATCACTAGATTATATGCGAGTACACTAGCAAGCCAAGAAGATTATTAAAACAGCTGACCTCTGTGGTAAGTTTCTGGCGACTTCTGGCACCTGCCTCTATAGGCTTATCACTTCATTTACAAATTCACCTGTTTTCAAATGACACTTTAGCCTTTATCATCTATATACTAGGGAGCCACTGTAGTATACACAATGTTATCAGGGAGACTTTCTTTCCTCTGACAAAGAAAAGTTCTAATATTATTATTTTTTCACGGCACCCAGGCCTATGATTCTCCTCTGGCAGTAAACTCTGCTAGGTAGTGCACACTAATTCTCCTTTTTTTAAACAGTGTATAATGTTTTCCGCCCAAGATTGGTTCCAGGCGCTAGAGGGATGTATCGTATAGGATTGATGGCACAAATTAAAGTTCTAGCACGTAAGAGCGACCGTGAAAACACGAGAAAACCTGGAGCAAAACGAGGCACGCTGACACCCAGTAGTCTTGACACTACACTCTCACCAGGTCCGCACCAAACTCATCCGGTCCACACTACATTCACTAGGTCCACACTACACTCTCACAATGTCCACACTACACTCTCACCAGGTTCACACTACACTCAGCAGGTCCACACTACACTCACCTGGTCCACACTACACTCACCAGATCCACACTACACTCTCACCAGGTACACACTACGATTTCACCAGGTCCATACTAAACTCACAAGGACCACATTACACTCACCAGGTGCACACTACACTCTCGCCAGGTCCACTACACTCTCACCAGGTCCACATTATACTATCACCAGGTCCACACTAAACTAAGCAGGTCCACACTACACTCACCAGGTCCACAACACATTCTCACCAGGTCCATACTACACTCACCAGGTACACACTACACTCACCAGGTCCACACTACAGTCACAATGACACACTACTCTCTCACCATGTCCAAACCACACACTCACCAGGTACACACTACACACTCACCAGGTCCACACTACACACTCACCAGGTCCACACTACACTCACCAGGTCCACTCTGCACTCTCACCAGGTCCACACTACACTCTCACCAGCTGAACACTACACTCTCACCAGGTCCACACTACACTCTCATCAAGTCCACACTACACTCACCAGGTCTACACTAAACTCTCACCAGGTTCACACCACACTCATCAGGTCCTCACTACACTCTCACCAGGCCCACACTACACTCACCAGGTCCACACTACACTCACCAGGTCCACACTACACTCTAATCTAAACAGTTACACACTACACTCTCACCAGGTCCACACTTCACTCTCACCAGGTCCACACTACACTCACCAGGTCCACACTACACTCACCAGGTCCACACTACACTCACCAGGTCCACACTACACTCTCAACAGTTACACACTACACTCTCACCAGGTCCACACTACACTCTCACAAAGTCCACGCTAATCTTACCATGTCCACACTACACTCACCAGGTCCACACTTCACTCTCACCAGGTCCACACTTCACTCTCACCAGGTCCACACTACACTCACCAGGTCCACACAACACAATCACCAGGTCCACTTTGCACTCTCACAAGGTCCACACTACACTCACCAGGACCACACTATACTATCACCAGGTCCACACTACACACTCACCAGGTCCGCACTAAACACTCACCAGGTCCACACTACACACTCCCCAGGTCTACACTACACTCACCAGGTCTACACTACGCTCTCAGCAGGTCCACACTAAACACTCACCCGGTCCACACTTCACACTCACCAGGTCCACACTAGACTCACCAGCTCCACACTACACTCTCACCAGGTCCACAGTACACTCTCACCAGGTTCACACTACACTCTCACCAGGTAGACACTGCACACTCACCAGCTCCACACTACACTCTCAATAGGTCCACACTACACTCTCACCAGGTTCACACTACACTATCACCAAGTCCATATTACGCACTCACTAGGTCCACATTACACTCACCAGGTAAAAACTACGCTCTCACCAGGACAAAACTACACTCTCACCAGGTCCACACGACACTCTTACCAGATCCACACTACACACTCACCAGCTCCATACTACACTCTCACCTGGTCAAAACTACACTCTCACCAGGTCCACACTACACTCTCACCAGGTTCACACTGCACTATCACCAAGTCCATACTACACACTCACCAGGTCCACCCTACACACTCACCAGGTCCACATTACACTCACCAGGTCCACTCTACACTCTCACCAGGTCCACACTACACTCACCAGGTCCACTCTACACTCTCACCAGGTCCACACTACACTCTCACCAGGTCCACACTACACTCACCAGGTCCACACTACACACTCACCAGGTCCACACAACACACTCACCAGGTCCACTCTGCACTCTCACCAGGTCCACACTACACTCACCATGACCACACTATACTCTCACCAGGTCCACACTACACACTCACCATGTCTCCACTAAACACTCACCAGGTCCACACTACACAATCACCAGGTCCACACTACACTCACCAGGTCCACACTACACTCTCAGCAGGTCCACACTAAACACTCCCGGTCCACACTACACACTCACCAGGTCCACACTACACACTCACCAGGTCCACACTGCACTCACCAGGTCCACACTAAACTCTCACCAAGTCCACACTACACTCACCAGGTCCTCGCTACACACTCACCTGGTCCACACTACACTCTCACTAGGTCCACAGTGTACCCTCACCAGGTCCACAATACACTCACCAGTTCCACACTACACTTTCACCAGGTCCACACTACACACTCACCAGCTAAGCACTACACTCTCAACAGGTTCACACTACACTCTCGCCAGGTTCACACTACACTATCACCAAGTCCAGATTACGCACTCACCAGGTCCACATTACAGTCTCACCAGGTAAAAACTACACTCTCACCAGGTTTACACTACACTCTCACCAGGTCAAAACTCTACAGGCTCTCACCAGGTCCATACTACACTCTTACCAGGTAAACGACTGGTAACGGTGTATGATGAACGACGAGGTAAGGTGTGTGATGAACCAGCTCCACACTACGGGTGTAGGTTCATGATAAACGACTGGTAACGGTGTATGATGAACGACGAGGTAAGGTGTGTGTGAACAACGGGTGTAGGTTCATGATAAACGACTGGTAACGGTGTATGATGAACGACACAACGGGTGTAGGTTCATGATAAACGACTGGTAACGGTGTATGATGAACGACGAGGTAAGGTGTGTGATGAACAGTGGGTGTAGGTTCATGATGAACATCAAAATGGTATACGGTGTATGATGAACGACGAGGTAAGGTGTGTGATGAACAAACAGGTTCATGATAAACGACTGGTAACGGTGTATGATGAACGACGAGGTAAGGTGTGTGATGAACAACGGGTGTAGGTTCATGATAAACGACTGGTAACGGTGTATGATGAACGACGAGGTAAGGTGTGTGATGAACAACGGGTGTAGGTTCATGATAAACGACTGGTAACGGTGTATGATGAACGACGAGGTAAGGTGTGTGATGAACAACGGGTGTAGGTTCATGATAAACGACTGGTAACGGTGTATGATGAACGACGAGGTAAGGTGTGTGATGAACAACGGGTGTAGGTTCATGATAAACGACTGGTAACGGTGTATGATGAACGACGAGGTAAGGTGTGTGATGAACAACGGGTGTAGGTTCATGATAAACGACTGGTAACGGTGTATGATGAACGACGAGGTAAGGTGTGTGATGAACAACGGGTGTAGGTTCATGATAAACGACTGGTAACGGTGTATGATGAACGACGAGGTAAGGTGTGTGATGAACAACGGGTGTAGGTTCATGATAAACGACTGGTAACGGTGTATGATGAACGACGAGGTAAGGTGTGTGATGAACAACGGGTGTAGGTTCATGATAAACGACTGGTAACGGTGTATGATGAACGACGAGGTAAGGTGTGTGATGAACAACGGGTGTAGGTTCATGATAAACGACTGGTAACGGTGTATGATGAACGACGAGGTAAGGTGTGTGATGAACAACGGGTGTAGGTTCATGATAAACGACTGGTAACGGTGTATGATGAACGACGAGGTAAGGTGTGTGATGAACAACGGGTGTAGGTTCATGATAAACGACTGGTAACGGTGTATGATGAACGACGAGGTAAGGTGTGTGATGAACAACGGGTGTAGGTTCATGATAAACGACTGGTAACGGTGTATGATGAACGACGAGGTAAGGTGTGTGATGAACAACGGGTGTAGGTTCATGATAAACGACTGGTAACGGTGTATGATGAACGACGAGGTAAGGTGTGTGATGAACAACGGGTGTAGGTTCATGATAAACGACTGGTAACGGTGTATGATGAACGACGAGGTAAGGTGTGTGATGAACAACGGGTGTAGGTTCATGATAAACGACTGGTAACGGTGTATGATGAACGACGAGGTAAGGTGTGTGATGAACAACGGGTGTAGGTTCATGATAAACGACTGGTAACGGTGTATGATGAAAATGCAAAATAAATAACATGATAAAGTGAATGTAATGTGACTAAATGTAGATGTATAATGAACTTCCTGTTATGATATAAAGTGAACAAATGTTCAAGATGTGAAGATGTAAAAGAAACTACAAATGAAGGTGTCATACAAATAACAGGAGAAGGTTTATGATGAACAATAGGTGAATGTGTGTAATGAACGCAGGTGAAGACGTGTGATAAACAACGTGTGTGTATGATGAACAACAGGTGAATGTCAATGATGGACTACAGATATAGGTGTATGATGAACGACAGATAACAGTGTATGATAAGCGAGAGGTGAGGGTATGTGATGAACGACAGGTGAACGTATATGATGAGCAACAGATGATGCTGTGAAATGAACGAGTATAATGAACCACTGTTGGAAGAATACGATGAGTATCACTCACAGCTTACTGAAACATGACAGCAGCAACAGTAAAAGCTGAATCCATTTCTTTACTGATTCAATAAGTCATTCGTCTTCTTTTCCATCTGCAATATTTTATTGTAAAAGATATAACAGTACATTAGGAAGGCAACAGTACTCGTCAGCAGTGCGGTTATCATCAAATTCTTACAATAAAAAAAGGAAGTGTCCAGATGCGTTTGAGATCTGATGAACTGGACGACACCAGCGGTGGACCTCACAGCCAGACTGCCAATCTTCCTGGTTAATAAAGGCTTTGAAGTCCATTTATACCTCCATGTCAGGTGGTGTTCAGTAAGTTGATCTATCAAGCCAGTAAACATCTAAGATACAACATAGACATTATTGGAATGTAACTTTATAGCTGAGGTTCATAATGTTATCTCAGCTATCTGTTTCGCTAATTGCGAATACTTACATTTTAACTTCATTCCTTTGCCCAAGTTACAACCTTAACTTACTAGTTACTCAGGTGTTATTACATTAATATCCTTATTTGTCATTACAATAATATCTTTATGATATTTCTCAACTTTTTAAAATTATTCTAAACTTATCTAAAATATATTTACTCTGATAAGGATAAATTAAATTGCTGCTGTTATAATAAGTTTAGGTAAGTTTTCTAAGATTTTTTATGTACAAAATTATTATTTTTTTACATCAATATAAATGCAAAAAATATATATCTTTAAACATATAAGAGAAAAATTTAGAAAGGTTTTAATTTTAAATGAGTTCTTGTTAATTAACCAATTGGTCACTTAGCAAGAACATTATTCATGCAACACATTATTCATGGAAGACAATACCGACAAGTTGATCAAAAAGACACATGAACAACAACACGTAACATTCTGGCAGAAAATTTCTACCTGCGCAGCAGAATTCCTCAGTCGACAACAGTCGAAAACATGTGTCTCATTATCATCTTAGTTACTGACGAAGATGTGAGAGTGATGTGAAATATAACTCAATCATGACACAACACATATACAGACAAACAAAATAATGAAATAGAAGGAAGAAAACTAAAAGCCAAAATACATAAATAAAATATGTAGATCAATAGGAAATATTCTCTATTCATAACAGATGTGTGTGTGGGTGTGTCTCTGTGTATGTATTTACAAAGCTTGTTAGAGGAGGTAGTTGGGGAGGAGAGAAAGAGAGAGAAAGAGAGAGAGAGAGAGAGAGAGAGAGAGAGAGAGAGAGAATCTGTTATTTCAGCAGAGCCTTCAACACAGGAGGAACGCGGTCGACTTTACTGCTATGTACAAGGCCAACATTGTCAAAGTACCACACTTGGCTCCACTTCGAGGACAACGTGAAGCAAGCTTCAATACCACAAGACGGGCAGAAAGCAGCAACTTGACTCTGGCTGTAACCTTCTCCAGAACATCATTTCATTTCAGATCATTTATCCCCAAGATGACTCGAGTATAGAACACATTCGTACAGCATTATGATATCAACGAGATAAAGCCAAATGATCAAATGAAAATGCTGGCCCACAGATGGCTCCAACTTAATCCTGTTCCCTACTTGTATGTCTCATAACAATAAAAATGCTTTCAAATGAGTTGATGTAAGTAACAGCTCTTAGCTTGTCAATAAAGTTGGGAATTCTTAATTAACGTGTCAACAGCTCATCAATAAAGTTTTTTTTTTATTTAATTTAAAACACTACAATACATTAAATAGATAAAAGAACACAGTATCAGTTCTTACACAGAATTATAAATTTCACTGTCAAAATACACACAGACGTTAACCTTTGTGCTGACACAAACTGTCCCTCATCCCCTATGCATTATATCCTATGCACCTATGTTAAGCAAGATTACACAAGACTACACTACAATATGCATTAATATTATTATTATTATAAACTAAGAAAAACCAAACCTACAATATGCATTAATTTTCCACTTCGTTATTTATATATTATTAATCCTTCATACAGATTTTTTTTATTTTATTTAAAACCAATACAGCGTAACATAAAAAATAAAAAGGAAACAGTATGGATGTAATTCGTGAAGGTTCGAACACTGACCAAATAAACCCGACACAAATTAACTGACACAAAAGGATTACACCCATATACTCGCAAGATATTACTGTATAACATACGACAATAACTTACGGCAAGAACATAGCTACAAATAAACACAGTAACAGGGTCATGGACTGAAAAATCGTTAAACATTCAATGATTCAAAACCTTACATATATATGAACTGTACATTTAACATGACAAAGGATCAATACAACAGAAAAGAATGTATACAAGAAAATGTATCCATTAATCCCATTCTTCGCATTGATCAATAAACCAAAACCTAACATCATAATCTTACTAGAACATCGACATATTTATCCCTAACAATACAGCTGTAACATATACCAAAATACAAATAAACATAATAAGAAAACAGCTTAGATCTCAAAACCGAAGGCTCATTACTGTTACAATAAACACGTATACAAAAATCTCAGACACAAAAGGAATGCGTCTATTAACTGGCTAGATATGTCTGTCTACCATACAGCTAAAAACTTACATCAAGAACATAACAATGAAAACAAACCGGTATAAGATTACTGGCCTAAATTATATAAACTTGAAAATGAATCGAAACCATACATAAAGTTTTAAATATGTTATATAGATCATTTTAAATATGTTATATAGATCATTTTAAATATGTTATATAGATCTTTTAAATATGTTACATAGATCATTTTTAATATGTTATATAGATCATTTTAAATGTTATATAGATCATTTTAAATATGTTATATAGATCATTTTAAATAAGTTATATAGATCATAACGAGACCTCAAACTCTACATCCACACGTGGCATGATAACCACAAGGTTGATGCAATAATGCATCAATGAAAACCAGGAAACCAGTCCATACCCACATTCACAACACTCTCGCGACAAGCCCCCCCCCAAGGAGGTGAGCCCGCTGTGACCCCCTGACTCCCTCTCAACCTATGAAAACCCCTTCACTCACTCATCATTCACAGATTCATGAGAATTCCTAACTTTAGCATTCTGTACCCCTCTGAGAAAACCTGATCCCACCTCCTCCCATACAATTCTCTGTTACGACACATCGTACGATAGGACGTTATCGCAAGAACCCTCCTTCGCTCTTCACTATCCCCTCTTCCCCTCATCACCCACGATATATATATATAATCCACCATGATATAATCTAAAGCTCTTATGACACCCTCGTCTAACCCACCCATATCTAGACTTAAAGCACGCAGAACCGACACCCCACGACCTCCCACCCTCTGTACCAACCTACTTAACCAGCCCCTGACCCCTCTAACCCTTCACAAAAATAAACTACATGGAACGCAGTCTCGTCCCCTCCACACATACCACACCCCCCACCCTCTACAACTTTTCTGTTCCGTAGTATCGCTCCAGACGGAAGGATCCCATGCAGAAAACGAAACATCACCTCACGCGCCCGAGGGTTTAACTTCAACTTACTAAATCTATACTAAATACTCTTCCACGTATACATGGGGAACAAACCCTCAATTGGGAAAACGCACCTACCTACAAGCAACCTACACAAAACCCTTATGCGAACCTTTCTCAGTTCCTTAACCAACGTCACGGCCCTCAAAACGATTTCGCATTCCCTCAACTCCATTCCTCAATACCACATACCCAGCCTGCCTTGTATCCTTCCCAACTGCCCCTCATTCACACCCACACGCAAAACTTCCCATTTAAGAAACACACATTTAGCCCTTCGTCTCAAATCCATTAACCCCAACCCACTCTGACGTACAAGTAACATTACAACTTCTCTCCGTAACCAATCACAACGTCAACCCCACAAAAATTTGTACACCCGTCTTAAGATCCCCGCAATCGCTGTCCCTGTAATTGGAAACACAGCTGCAACATGCCAAACCTTACTATACAATAAAATGTTTACAACTATCACTCGCTGTATAAGAGTTAGGTGCTGGGGTCTCAGAACACCTAGACGCCCCACGATCCTTTCCAATAACCTATCCGAGTTGTCCACCGGCACCGCAACCATGTCATCCCTATAAATAATACCACAAATCTTTAAAGACACCGCCCATTCTTTAACAACATTACAACTCCTCCCACCCCCCCACCCAAGAACCCAACCCCATGCATCTTGACTTCGCGCTATTTACCTGCATTCCCGTGGCACTTCCAAACAATTGCACAACCTCGTCCAACACTCCCATTGACATCCCTTCACGAATGAGAACAGTGGTGTCGTCTACATATCCAATTAATCCCGGCCAGGCCCCCCCCCACACTTCCCTCACCTTGCGTACATAAGCTATGGTCAACCATTCTATAAAAGGGGCCCTGAAAACACGCAAACAATATTTGGGACATGGGGCATCCCTGTCTAAGGACTCTACCCATTGCAATCTCCCTCCCCATACACCCATTAATCTGTATCCTCACTGTCGCCCCCTTATACAACGTATTTACCCACTCGACTATTTCCTCCCCAAAACCCTGTCTCGTAAGAATAACCTGCAAAGCTCTCCTTTCCACTCTATCATAAGCCCCCTGCCAATCTAGAGCCAACAAAGCCGCCCCCCCACCCCTACCTTTAGCTTCCACAAAACTTCGCAGTATCCCATGTCCTTCAATCATCGACCTTCCCAGCAACCCAAACTGAGATTTCGACACCACCTTCTCCACAACACATTTGAACCTATTACCTAAAATTTTTGCAAAAACCTTATAGTCTGCACACATCAGCGATATGGCTCGATACTCCCATAGGGTGGGCTGTCCCTTGCCCTTCGGGACCAACACTACAACTGCTGTAGCCTGCTTCTCCCCCAACTGACCCTTCTCCTTCATACGATTAAATAACCTAACTATAAATCCTCGTATTAACATCCAATGTTGTAAATAAAATTCTACCGGGAGACCGTCAATACCTGGAGCTTTCCCCTTCCTCATTCCCCTTAACGCATTCTCTATTTCCTCTGCTGTAATAATCCCACCTAAAGCCTTTCTGTCGCTATTTCCTAAACTGCAAGTCACATACGTACACACCTTGTCTAATGCCCCGGCACCCACCCCTCACTTGTCCAGTACTTCTCATACCAAGCCTCCGCATATGTACACATCCCCTTCGTGGTCCGTAGCTCCTGCCCTGCTCTATAAGTCCCGACCGTCTCCGTTACCTCTAAACTTGGGATAGCCGTCACCGCCTGCCTTTGCTTTCGATGCCGCAAAACACACGCAGACGGCTTGTCGCCCAAAAGCACTTCTTCCACCCCTGCCTGCACCCTTACAGCTTGAAACCTTTCATTTTGTAACACCCTCAATCTCCCTTTTATTTCAACTATTTCATCCATAGGAAAATTATTCCCAACTACCCCCAGCCCATAGCAACCTCTTAACCTATCCTCTAAATAGTTAGCCAGTCCATATTTTAAATTATTAATACGTTTTCCTTCCCTCACATAAAACTTTCGAATCTTTTCCTTCGCAACACAATCCCACCATGTCACGATGTCGTCCACCCCCTGTTCTTCCACACTAAGCTCCCTCTATAGGACTGAAAACCTCTCCAATCCCTCCTCTTCACCTAACACTTATATTTAGTTTCCAATAACTTCTGTATATTTCCGCGAGCGCCCCCCACCCAACCTCCACCACCACTGCCCTATGATCTGACATTGTAGCCTCAACAGTACTGATGTTCCTTCCTTAAGTGAATGTGACCTGACCTGACTATTCATTTCATTCATGTTGATTCGCCGGTACTTCCGGCCCGGGTGTTCTCCAGATGGTGACCCGGCAGTGGCCCCTTGGGTGAGGGGAGACGATCATCTTCTTTCTTTGGCCCTCCGGTTGGAGGGTGTCGTCGTCTTCTATCTTGCACAGACTTCCCCGAAGAGAAGCGCAGTTGGGCAGAGGCAGCAGTTACAGGGTCGATTGGAGCCACACCCCAGCATTAGCGGACAGCAAAGTGCTGGGGAAACTTATCTTCATGGTGAATGGTCATGGATAGTCGTGTTAGAGGAGGGTACCGTCTTCAAGGTCCCCATTCTGAAGCATCCTGAATTTCCTCTTTGAGGTGTACTCGACTTCCACAAAGTGTTGGGTGTTGGCAGTGAGTAGTCTGATCATGTCTGCAGTGGTGTATGTAACAGTTTGGTCGCAGGTATACTTGACTGTTCCGTCCTGGAGGTGCTGGTGGATTTCTGAAGACAGCATTGTGTTCTTATATTGCTTGGTTGTGTAGAAGTATACACCCTTCAGGTATCGGACTTGTTGTGGTGCAGCAGTGAGGTGCATCTGCAGTTTCTTGTGTTTTTGCTTTCTTGGCTGGTGGCTGAACTGGTGAAAGCGAGATTTCCGACTGGTCAGTTGCTCTAGCAGTGGATGCAAGCGGTAGTGGACTTTCATTGGTGGGGTTTGCCGACGTCTCAGTGGTGTCTGATTGGTCCATCTCTGTGTCTAGTGGAGTTTGTGACAGCGGTGGAGCAGCGGTGATGCTGGTAATATTTGCAGTAGATTTTAGGATCTCAGTGGAAGGTGGTGATGCAGGGAATGTGAGGCCAGGCATATTATTTAGTTTGAAAAGTTCATTGTTCAGCTGCATTCTGTGCATGAGCATACATAATGCAATAAAGAATCTTGGAGTCGGCAGTAGGTGCTGGCAGGGAAGTGGTGGGAGCAGCCTGCGTGGCTTGTAGTATCTTGGTAGTGTCTGCTTGAAGCTTGGCGATAGCAGAATATGTGGTTGCTTGTGGATTGGGTTTCTTTTGTTGTTGTTGTTGTTTCTTGAGTATGTCTCTTCTGGTAGGACATTGACTAGGTCAATGCTTTGGCTTAAGCCGGTGGGAGAATTGGACCTGCCTCGCATTGGCCAGTAGGCCTGATGCGGTGTTCCTTCTTTCTTATTTTCTCATGTTCTTATAACAATAGTCAGCTTGATCCGACCCACTATTGCCAGACATGTGTGGCTGCCAAGGATAACTGCTTAATAAATAATGGAAAGTGTAAAGAGAACAAATTGGAACATTCAAATTGAATAACTTTGAATGTAATTTGAATAATAAATGATGAAAATGAACTTCCTGTTACGATGTAAAGTAAATAACTGTTAAAGATGTGAAGGTGTAAGAGGAACTGCAATTGAAGGTGTAAGATAAGCAATAGAAGATGTATGATGAATAACAGGAGGTGTATAATGAAAAACAGGTGGAGGTGTATAATAAACAACAGGTAAAGGTGTAATGTGAACGACTGGTAAGTGTGTATGATGAACAACAGGTGAAGGCGTAAGATGAGCGACAAGTGAAGGTATATAATGAAACAAAGTTGGGAAACTACAATGACTATCACTCACAGCTTACTGGACACTGTCAACAGCAGCAGTAAAAGTTGAATTCATAACTTTATTGCTTCAGTAATTCCTCTTTAAGTCCATCTGCAATGTTTTATTACAAAAGATACAACACCAAATATGAAAAACAATAGTACTGGTGATTAGTGCAGTCATCATCAATTTCTTACATTAAAAAAGGAAGAAATAGCATGAATTAATGAGCTCGACCTGATAACCTTGACGACACCAGCGGTCGACCTCACTGTCTGGCTACGAATCTTCCTGCTTAAAGGCATGTTTTAAGTCCATTTAAATCTTCATGTTAGGTGGTGTTGAGCAGGTTGTTCCATAAGGCTGGTAAACTTCTTAGATACTATACATGTGTAACTGGAATGTAACTTTCTAGAGGTGTTCACCAAGCTGTCTCAGTTATCTGTCTCTGTCTCAGTTATCTGTCTCTGTCTCAGTTATCTGTCTCTGTCTCAGTTATCTGTCTCTGTCTCAGTTATCTGTCTCTGTCTCAGCTATTTGTTTCGCTGTTATCTTCACATTTTACTTCAATTCTTTTCCCAAGTTATTAACTTAATATGCAAGTCACTACTGTGTGATTACATTAATATCTTTATTCGTGATTTTTCTCACAGTTTTTAAACATACAATGTATAACAATAGTCAGGTTGGTCCGACCCACAGGTGCCAGATATGAGTGACTCACAAGTGCCAGATATGTGTGACCCACAAGTGCTAGACGTGTGTGACCTACAAGTGCCAGACGTGTGTGGCCCACAAGTGCCAGACGTGTGTGGCCCACAAGTGCCAGACGTGTGTGACCCACAAGTGCCAGATGTGTGTGACCCACAAGTGCCAGATGTGTGTGACCCACAAGTGCCAGATGTGTGTGACCCACAAGTGCCAGATGTGTGTGACCCACAAGTGCCAGATGTGTGTGACCCACAAGTGCCAGATGTGTGTGACCCACAAGTGCCAGATGTGTGTGACCCACAAGTGCCAGATGTGTGTGACCCACAAGTGCCAGATGTGTGTGACCCACAAGTGCCAGATGTGTGTGACCCACAAGTGCTAGACGTGTGTGACCCACAAGTGCCAGATGTGTGTGACCCACAAGTGCCAGATGTGTGTGACCCACAAGTGCCAGATGTGTGTGACCCACAAGTGCCAGATGTGTGTGACCCACAAGTGCTAGACGTGTGTGACCCACAAGTGCCAGATGTGTGTGACCCACAAGTGCCAGATGTGTGTGACCCACAAGTGCTAGACGTGTGTGACCCACAAGTGCCAGACGTGTGTGACCCACAAGTGCCAGACGTGTGTGAGATGGAAACAGATAACTGAGATGGAAACAGATAACTGAGATGGAAACAGATAACTGAGATAGAAACATAACTGAGATGGGGACAGATAACTGAGATGGGGACAGATACCTGAGATGGGGGACAGATACCTGAGATGGAGAAAGATAACTGAGATGGAAACAGATAACTGATATAACGTGGTGAACCCCACTAGAAAGTTGTATTCCAGTAATAGCTGTGTAGTATCCTAGATGTTTACTGGCGTCAGGGATAATCCTACTGAACACCACCTGACTTTGAAACCTGCATTAAACAGGAAGATTCGTAGCCAGGCAGTGAGGTCGACAGATGGTGCAGTTAAGGTCACCAGGTCGACCTCAAGTTGCAATTTCTTCCCTTTTTTGGGGAAGAGATTGTTGATGTCTGCACTAATCCTGAGTATCGTTTTTTCCCGATTCTGGTGTTGTATATTCTTCAGTTAAATATTGCAGACTGAAAAGAGGAGGTATTACTTAGGGAAGGAATAATGTTATGGTTTGAGCTTTTACTGTTGCTGCTGACGAGGTCCAGTCATGGTGAGTTACACTCATATGTACACTTACTGTGTGCTTCCTATGTACACTCACTGTGTGCTTCCTATGTACACTTACTGTGTGCTTCCTATGTACACTCACTGTGTGCTTCCTATGTACACTCACTGTGTGCTTCCTATGTACACTCACTGTGTGCTTCCTATGTACACTCACTGTGTGCTTCCTATGTACACTCACTGTGTGCTTCCTATGTACACTCACTGTGTGCTTCCTATGTACACTCACTGTGTGCTTCCTATGTACACTCACTGTGTGCTTCCTATGCTGCCTCAAATTATATCTTAACCAGTTGTTCATCATACGCCTTCACCTGTTGTTCATCTTACACCTTCACCTGTTGTTCATCTTACATCTTCACCTGTTGTTCATCATACGCCTTCACCTGTAGTTCACCTTACACCTTCACCTGTTGTTCATCTTACACCTTCACCTGTTGTTCATCTTACACCTTCACCTGTTGTTCATCTTACACCTTCACCTGTTGTTTATCATACACGTTCACCTGTTGTTCATTTTACACCTTCACCTCTTGTTCATCTTACACCTTCACCTCTTGTTCATCATAGACCTTCACCTGTTGTTCATCATAGACCTTCACCTGTTGTTCATCATAGACCTTCATCTGTTGTTCATCATAGACCTTCACCTGTTGTTCATCATAGACCTTCATCTGTTGTTCATCATAGACCTTCACCTGTTGTTCATCATAGACCTTCACCTGTTGTTCATCATAGACCTTCACCTCTTGTTCATCATACACCTTCACCTGTTCTTCATCATACACCTTCACCTGTTGTTCATCTTACACCTTCACCTGTTGTTCATCATACACGTTCATCTGCTGTTCATCATACGCCTTCACCTGTTGTTCATACACGGTCACCTGTTGTTCATCTTAAACCTTCAGCTGTTGTTCATCATACACGTTCACCTGTTGCTCATCATATACCTTCACCTGTTGTTCATCTTACACCTTCAGCTGTTGTTCATCATACACGTTCACCTGTTGTTCATCATACACCTTCACCTGTTGTTCATCTTAAACCTTCAGCTGTTGTTCATCATACACGTTCACCTGTTGTTCATCATATACCTTCACCTGTTTTTCATCATACACGTTCACCTGTTGTTCATCATACACCTTCACCTGTTGCTCGTCATGCACTTTCACCTGTTCTTCATCATACACCTTCAAATGTTGTTCATCATACACCTGTTGTTCATCATACACATTCATCTGTTGTTCATCATACACGTTCAACTTTTATTCATCTTACATCCTCAGCTGTTGTTCATCATACACTTCCTGTTGTTCATCATACACCTTCACCTGTTGTTCATCATACACCTTCACCTGTTGTTCATCATACACCTTCACCTGTTGTTCATCATACACCTTCTCCTGTTGTTCTTCATACACCTTCACCTGTTGTTCATACACGTTCACCTTTTGTTCATCTTACACCTTCAGCTGTTGTTCATACACCTTCTGTTGTTCATCATAATCCTTCACCTGTTGTTCTTCATACGTCTTCTCCTGTTGTTTATCATACACCTTCTCTTGTTGTTCATCATACACCTTCTCCTGTTGCTCATCATACACCTTCTTCTGTTGCTCATCATACACCTTCTCCCGTTATTTATCATACACTTTCACCTGTTGTTCATCTTACACCTTCACCAGTTGTTCATCATGCACTTTCACCTGTTCTTCATCATACTCCTTCACCTGTTGTTCATCATACACCTGTTGTTCATCATACACCTCCTGTTGTTCATCATACATGTTCACCTGTTGTTCATTATACACCTTCACCTACTGTTCATCGTACACCTCCTGTTGTTCATCATACACCTTCTCCTGATGTTAATCCTTCTGACTGTTGTGATATAATACACTGTAGTGACATATTCAACTTTCTTTAATCCATTTCATAATCAAATAATATGATTTGAAAAACACTCAATGTTTTTATAGAGACACCCATAAATGTTAGTTTCAGTTGAACTGCGCCCCTATTACTCTGAACTTGGTGAACAATTACATTAAGACCATGCAAAAAAATAGAAAGTTCATTGAGGAGTACAAAAATATCAGCCATGACACTTATGTGTCAAATATTTGATACATAATTTGTATGGTTGTTCTATAGAACGTTATGATGAAATATTCAGTCGACTATTGCAGTACCTGGTAAAACTGGACCAACACATCCCTGAAACAGTAGTCTAACTCAGTCGACTATTGCAGTACCTGATAAAATTGGACCAACACATCCCTGAAACAGTAGTCTAACTCAGCCGACTATTGCAGTACCTGATAAAACTGGACCAACACATCCCTGAAACAGTAGTCTAACTCAGTCGACTGTTGCAGTACCTGGTAAAACTGGACCAACACATCCCTGAAACAGTAGTCTAACTCAGTCGACTATTGCAGTACCTGGTAAAACTGGACCAACACATCCCTGAAACAGTAGTCTAACTCAGTCGACTATTGCAGTACCTGGTAAAACTGGACCAACACATCCCTGAAACAGTAGTCTAACTCAGTCGACTATTGCAGTACCTGATAAAATATAAAAAAAAGTTCTAAAATAGACAATATTCCTTGTTAGTACTTGCAGATCACTATATGACAACAGCCACAGTAAAACACATTACAAACCATGCCACGGGCGGGGATAGAACCCGCGATCAGAGAGTGTCACAACTCCAGACGCAGGAAAACAAAACAGCACAAAACAACGCTAAACAGAAAACGCTGCTTAACACACGGTGATTCTTTTATATCAAAGAAGGAAAGTAGAGTTCAAATTCACAAGAGGAAGATATGGAATGCTGAGGCACCATAACTAAACATTAAAAAAAACAACGCATGTAGGATATCATGTATTGTCAACACAGTACACAAAGCCGAGCAAATTTCAACTAAATATCTCCACAAACAAGTTGTGTGTTTGTGTGTTTAAACTTGTAATGTCAGTGTTTGTGAGGTGACACTCCGAGCATTTCATACTCGGGCGATTGTATACTGGGTACAAACAAAAATAAATTCGTTGAAAGCGAAATTGCTGGTCATAAACGTGGTAAAATATTGTATTAAAACTATATTTGTTATTCTGCCAAACTAGCAACAATAAATTTGAATAATTTAAGAAAGGAAAGAATAATACTAGTAATAGTAACAGCAATAGTAGTAGTAGTACAGTTACACAGAGTCTACACTGACCATTTTCTCCCAGAAAGTGAGCGAAAAGTTATCAGTGAAGTCCAAGTTCTGAGATAAACGTCCTCAATAACGCTTTCACACCTTGTAACTAGAACAAACCACACCAAGGGCGGGGCTTGAGCCCGCGGTTAGAGAATCTTGAAACTGCAGACCGAAGCATGGTACGCTTTGTTTGCAAACGTGTCATTACGATTTCATGAGTCTTTTAACTAGAACGTTTACTTAACGAGTCATTTCGCAAACCAGTATATTATTCAGTCTAATGAATAAATTGATAAAGCCACTGGGTGGCAAAACATCTACTTAATGAACGTCCTAGTTAAATCCATGTTATTCAACAGGTTTTAACCTCAAATGAGTTACCTCGTAACCTTCATTTGTACCATTTTCACATGTTGGTATTTTATAGACTACATAATCAGAGTATTCATCCTGAAGTGCAATTTGTACCTCAAACTATGTTTTTAGAATATTCATAAACAAATATCTCCCACTTGCTTCCTCCTTCATATTTTCGATTTTACTCACATGAGTAATTTTACTGTCACTGGTCCCTGACTCGAGTAGCAAAAGTTACAACATTGAACATAATTCTGTCTTACACAATTCCACTCTTGTAGCATTATAATTTTTATATCCTGAAAAATATATTAGTACGAAATAACCAAAAAAAAAAAAAATAGCTCTCGGATCAATGTAGTCAATAGTAATTTATTAAAAAAAAAAAAAGGAAGAATACGTGTACTTGAGCTCGACACGGTGACCCTGACAACACCAGCTGCCAACCTCACTGTTAGGGTACCAATCTCCATGGTTAATATGGTTTGAAAACACAAATATACCTCCATGCCTGATGACAGCTAGTAGGATAATCCATGACAATAGATACCACATAAGTATCATAAGTATCACTGGGAGTTACCAAGCAGTCTCAGCTTTTTGCTACGCTTATTTACTTCTCTCTACATATTTACTCTCCAGTACTTTGGAGATACTGGCTGCTCTCTTTCTGACTCAAAGAACACAAAAGAAGTGTTAAGTTTGTCGACATCAATAATGCTCTTTTCTGTCTTATAAGAGATCACAGTCATCTTATTGACTGGTTCTCTGTTAAAACTGTCTATCCAACCTCCAGCTTTCACAGTCACCGTCTTGTCGAAACTTCCCTTATACACATCTTTCCTTGTATGAATCATAATCCTAACTTTGTCTGTAGATGCCTTCCTTTCTTATTACATTGTGAAATGGTCCAAACTTCAGAACACTCGAGACTTCACCTGATCCTTTCTTCTCCTCTTTTTCTTACCTCTACTTCTTTCCTACATTTCCTTTGTTTTTAGTTTTTCTTTCTTCTGCCTGCGTGTGTTCTGTCAGTTTTCCCCCTCCCACGTGTTTTAATCCTTCCCCTTGTAGGTCCTTAGCTCCCCTGACATCACTTCTACTACTACTGTTACTACGTCTTCCCCTCCATTCCTGATATTGCTCCTATCTATATATTGCCTTCCTTCACCCTTCACTCCCCTTTCTCTCTTGTGCCATTAAACTGCTCTCCCTATTTTCTACTACCATTATTTCTTCTACAATTACTACCATTACCAGCCTTACCATTGACACTACTTCCTTTTCTTCATCTGTTGCTCCCGCCCCTGTCCCCCCTCGCCTATGTATACTGGTTCCTTCACACTTTTGTATTAGTGTCACTTTGCAAATGGTTCAAGTCGGACCATAACGTCGTCATAAGCTCCTTTCGCCTATCTTCGGGTTATTTGTATATTATTTCATGCAGTAAATATAATTAAAAATTTTTTTTTAGAAAATGTTACTCGTAAATAAAATTTTCTAAACCCAGCGTTCTTGCCCAGATGTTCCCGTCCCAGTTTTTTTTTTCCTCAGGTCTGGTATCAAAAGATTTTGTTTACTATATCGGCTGTTACTTGGTAAAAAAAAAAGTAAAGTGTGAACTACAAGAGGTGTAAGATGCAATCAATTGAGTATAAAATAAACACTTGAAGTAGTGAAGTGTAGAGGAAGTGTTTTGTTTCCTCATTCCTGGTTAAGAAACCAAGACAATTAACGGCGATAAAAGTTTTTTGAAAGCAGTATTAAAAAAATTAGAAAAAAAAAAAGAAGACTGCCTATCCATCAGTGAGTTGAATCATGGAAAACAGGACCCGGAGAGTCCTAGACGTTGGAAGTCTCTTTTAAATAAAAAAAAAAGTTTCAATAAATGCAGAAATGATACAATGTTAATAAAGGAGAAAGGAGGAGATGACTGTTTAGTAAAGGGAATGAGAGTATGGTGAGAGAGGACATCAGGGAAGTAGAGAGAAAGAGAGAGAGAGAGAGAGAGAGAAAGAGACATATACGAAAGCTTGGTTACGAGAAACAGTGTAAGTATAAACATAATATGGAGATGAAGCGACTTCAACAGTTTTTATGTTTTTTGTTAGTGCTGACTATGGAAATATGATTATTGATGGATGGATTACTACTTGCGGAAATATTACTACTGGAAGGATAACCACTAGTCGAAGGATGAGTTTTGACGGGAGGATAACTACTGAGAAGGATAACTATTCGTAACACAGGACCATGTGATAACCAGCGCAGATGGGACTTTCTTATGTAATATCTCCTGTGTACTCTGTATTTGACTGAAGACGCCTAATAGCTAGGCTAAACTTTTCAATAATTAAGATAGCCAATTGTTGCAGCTGTGTCTTACTCATCAAGATGATGCTAATTTAGACCATTTTCAACGTAACATTGAAAAGGAAGAAGTCGTCCAAGGAAAATTTAATGGCGCTAATCATCTGGAGAATGTTGGTATTCAAATTCGTCGGTGACTAGTGAGACCAGTCCAAACTGCCCACCATAAACAATAACAAAAAGGCACAATACCGTGACTGGAACAATGCACAAATAACCCGCACATAAAAGAGAGGAGCTTACGACGACGTTTCGGCCCGATTTGGACCATTTACAGAGTCACAGTGTGACTTTATAAATGGGCCAAGCCGGAACGAAACGTCGTCGTAATCTCCTCTCTCCAATTGTGACCCCTTGTTTTTGTGTCCCATCTCTGGAACATCCTGTCTCTGTCCACCTTGTCTATTCCACACAGTATTTTGTATGTCGTTATCATGTCTCCCCTGACCCTCCTCTCCTCCAGTGTTGTCAGACCTATTTCCCTTAACCTTTCTTCATAGGACATTCCCCTTAGTTCTGGAACTATCCTTGTTGCAAACCTTTGCACTTTCTCTAATTTCTTGACGTGTTTGACCAGGTGTGGGTTCCAAACTGGTGTTGCGTACTCCAGTATGGACCTGACGTACACAGTGTATAAAGTCTTGAACGATTCCTTACTGAGGTACCGGAATGCTATTCTCAGGTTTGCCATGCGCCCATATACCGCAGCAGTTATCTGGTTAATGTGTGCTTCTGGCGATGTGCTCGGTATTATACTCGCTCCTAGGTCTTTCTCCTTGAGTAAGGTTTGCAGCCTTTGGCCACCTAGCCTATACTCTGTCTGCAGTCTTCTTTGCCCTCCTCCGATCTTCATGACTTTGCATTTGGCAGGGTTAAATTCTAGGAGCCAGTTTCTGGACCACTCATCCAGCCTGTCCAGGTCTATTTGTAGACCTGTCTCGTCGGCGTCTGATTTAATTCTCCTCATTACCTCCACGTCATCTGCAAATAGGGACACTTCTGAGTCTATCCCTTCCGTCATGTCGTTCATATATACCAAGAATAGCACTGGTCCCAGGACTGACCCCTGTGGGACCCCGCGTGTCACTGGCGCCCACTGTGATACTTCATCAAGGACCATGACTCGCTGTTGCCTCCCTGTTAGGTATTCTCTGATCGATTGCAGTGCCCTTCCTGTTATACGTGCCTGTTCCTCTTGCTTCTGTACTAATCTCTTGTGAGGAACTGTGTCGAAGGCCTTCTTGCAGTCCAAGAAAATGCAATCAACCCACCCCTCCCTCTCATTTCTCACTTCAGTTACCTTGTCATAAAACTCTAGTTGGTTTGAAACACAGGATTTGCCTTCCATGAATCCGTGCTGGCTGTCATTTATAATATTGTTCCGCTCCAGGTGCTCCACCACTCTCCTCCTGATAATCTTTTCCAAAACTTTGCATACTATACATGTCAGTGACATTGGTCTATAATTTAGTGCTTCATTTCTGTCTCCCTTCTTAAAGATGGGGACTACATTTGCCTTCTTCCATACTTCAGGTAGTTGCCCAGTTTCAAGGGAAGTGTTGAAGATTTTGGTTAGTGGCACACGGAGTGTCCTTGCTCCCTCTCTAAGGACCCATGGAGAGATGTTGTCCGGTCTCACCGCCTTTGAGGTATCAAGGTCACTTAGGAGCTTCTCCACCTCCTCCTCAGTTGTGTGTAATTCATCCAACACTTGTTGTTATATCCCTTGTTGCTCTACCCCACTGTTTAGTCTTCCCCTTGTCCCTTCAGCCTCCACTATAAATACTTCCTGAAATCTAACATTGAGCTCCTCACATACCTCCTGGTCGTTTCTTGTGAGCTCTCCACCTTCCTTCCTCAGCCTGATTACCTGGTCCTTGACTGTTGTCTTCCTCCTGATGTGGCTGTAGTTTCGGATCAGACTTGACTTTCGATGCTATGTCATTTTCATACTGCCGCTGCGCCTCCCTCCTTGTCTGTGCATACTCGTTTCTGGCTCCTCGACTCTCTTTATTCTCCTTAGTCATTTGCCTTCTGTACTTTTTCCTTTCTCTAGAGCACTTAGTTTTTTCCTTCCTGCACCTTCGGGTAAACCAAGGGCTTGTTCTGTCCTTCCCATTATTTCTGTTACCCTTGGGAACAAACCTCTCCTCTGCCTCCTTGCATTTTGTTGTTACAAAGTCTATCATTTCGTTTACTGATTTTCCTACCAACTCCTGTTCCCACTGAACCTCCTGCAGGAAGGTCCTCATTCCTGTGTAGTCCCCCCTTTTATAGTTTAGCTTTTCCCTTTCTACTCCTGTTACCCTCTCCACTTTTAGCTCCACGATGTATTCAAAGCTCATAACTATGTGGTCACTAACTCCAAGGGGCATTTCATATGTGATGTACTCGATGTCTGAGCTACTCAGGGTGAACACGAGGTCCAGTCTTGCTGGTTCATCCTCCCTTCTTTCTCTGGTAGTATCCCTAACATGTTGGTGCATGAGATTTGCCAGCACCACATCCATCATCTTGGCTCTCCATGTTTCGGAACCCCCATGTGGCTCCAGGTTTTCCCAGTCAATCTCCCTGTGATTGAAGTCGCCCATGACCAGTAACTTCGCTCTACATGAGTGAGCCCTTCTTGCCACCTCAGCTAGAGTGTCCACCATTGTTCTGTTGTACTCATCATATTCCTCTCTTGGCCTCCTGCAGTTCTGTGGTGGGTTATACATCACTGGAATGACTACCTTGTTTTCCCATGACTGAACTGTACCTGCTATGTAATCCATGTCTCCAATCTCGTCCATACCTTCCATTTCTTGATAACCCCACAGGTTTTTTATTAGTAGTGCAACCCCTCCTCCCCCCCTGCTCCTTCTATCCTTCCTCAGGATCTGATATCCGGGTGGGAAGATTGCATCTGTTATTATCCCAGTGAGTTTCGTTTTTGTAACCGCTACGATGTCTGGGGACAACTCCTTGATTCTTTCGTGCCACTCCTCACATTTATTCGTTATTCCATCTGCGTTCGTGTACCAAACCTTCAACTTCTTTTCAATAACTGTGGTCTGGGGAGAGAGGTGGGTTAGGGGGAGCAGGGGCCTATAGGGGGTTGGTGTGGGGGTGGGGTCTGTGGTGTGGGGTGTGGGGGCAGAGGGCCTATCTGGGGTTTCAGTGGGTGTGGGGGTGGTGGTGAGGGGGATGGGGAAGAGGGCCTATGGGGGGTTACAGTGGGGGAGGGGGTTGTCGTGAGGGGGATGGGGATAGAGGGTACAGTGTGTGGGTTGCTGTGGGTTACTGTGAAGGTGGGGTTTGTGGAGGGGGATGGGGGAGAGGGTACATTGTGTGGGTTACTGTGGGTTTCTTTGGGGGTGGGGTTTGTGCTGAGGGGGATGTGTGGGTTGCTGAGGGGGATGTGCGGGTTACTGAGGGTTACTGTGGGGGTGGGGTTTATGCAGAGGGGGATGTGTGGGTTACTGTGGGTTTCTGTGGGGGTGGGGTTTGTGCTGAGGGGATGGGGGCAGAGGGTACAGTGAGTGGGTTTTGGGTTAGGTCGTTTGATTGCTTTGGGACTGCCATGGTTGTGTTCCTTCTGTGGGTGGTACTGGAGGGGGTTGTGTTTGTTCTTCCACCTGAACCTGATTTCTCCTGCTCTCCACCTTCCTTGCCTCCCACTCCTCCTTGCGATGTTGCGCCCTCTCTTTCAGTGTCATCCTTTCTTCTTGTGTTCTGTCTCCGTCGAGGTACACACTACAGAACACCTGATTGTCCCTTAGACGTGCTTTCTTCTGCAGGATCCGGTTTCGAGCTGACTTTGCCTTGAAAATCACGTTGACTGGATGCTTTTTTCCCTTCGCAAACCACTCAATTTTCCGAAAATTTGTCAGCTGGGTCATGTCGTCCTCTCCTATTGCTTTCATGTTGCTTTCAATCATTTTTTTCTCCTCCTCTCTCCTTGCCTCGTAAGTTTCCTCATCTACTACTTGGAGCCCATAGACAAAAATGGCCCTCTCCCTTTCATCCTCCCACTGTGCTTCCCTGACCATCCTCTGAATCAAATTAGTTCCTGCCATTGATGCATTGCTTCTTACTGTCTCTTCCCTATCTGGTGTTCCTCTGCTTATTTGTTCCTGGACATGGCAGTTGTCTGTCAGAGCCTATGTGTATAGTTTAGCTCCTTCATTGACTTTAGTCCCCTCATTAGTTCCTGCTGTTCTCCCTGCCTTTTCCCAGGCCCC
>NW_027195363.1:130000-208523 GCF_038502225.1 Cherax quadricarinatus
GTGTTATACTCACCCCCAGATCTTTTTCCTTGAGTGAGGTTTGCAGACTTTGGCCGTCTAAACTATATTGTGTCTGCGGTCTTCTTTGCCCTTCCCCAATCTTCATGACTTTGCATTTGGCAGGGTGTGTGTGTGTGTGTGTGTGTGTGTGTGTGTGTGTGTGTGTGTGTGTGTGTGTGTGTGTGTGGTGTGTGTGTGTGTGGCGTGTGTGTGTGTGTGTGTGTGTGTGTGTGTGTGTGTGTGTGTGTGTGTGCGTGTGTGTGGTGTGTGTGTGGTTTGTGTGTGGTGTGTGTGTGTGTGGAGTGAGTGTGTGTATGTGTGTGTGTGTGGAGTGTGTGTATGTGTGTGTGTGTGTGTGGTGTGTGGTGTTTGTGTGGTGTTTGTGTGGTGTGTGTGTGGTGAGTGTGTGTGTGGTGTGTGTGTGTGTGGTGCATGTGTGTGTGTGTGTTTGTGTGGGTGCGTGTGTGTGGTGTATGTGTGTGTGTGCGTGCGGTGCGTGCGCGCGCGCGCGCGCGTGTGTGTGTGTGTGTGTGTGTGGTGTGTGTGTGGTGTGTGTGTTTGTGTGTGTGTGTGTGTGTGTGTTGTGTGTGTGGTGTGTGTGTGAGTGGTGTGTGTGTATGTGTGTGTCTGTGTACTCACCTAATTGTGGTTGCAGGGGTCGAGACTCAGCTCATGGCCCCGCCTCTTCACTGATCGCTACCAGGTCCTCTCTCTGCTTCCTGAGCTGTATCATACCTCTTCTTAAAACTATGTATGGTTCCTGCTTCCACTACTTCACTTGCTAGGCTCTTCCACTTCCTGACAACTCTATGACTGAAGAAATACTTCCTAACGTCCCTGTGACTCGTCTGAGTCTTCAGCTTCCAGTTGTGACCCCTTGTCCCTGTGTCCCCTCTTTGGAGCATCCTATCTCTGTCCACCTTGTCTATTCCCCGAAGTATCTTGTATGTCGTTATCATGTCTCCCCTGACCCTTCTGTCCTCCAGTGTCGTCAGTCCGATCTCCCTCAACCTATCCTCGTACGACATTTCCCTGAGCTCTGGGACTAGCCTTGTTGCAAACCTTTGTAGTTTCTCTAACTTCTTGACGTGCTTGACCAGGTGTGGGTTCCAGACTGGTGCTGCATACTCCAGTATGGGCCTAACATACACAGTGTACAGTGTGTTGAACGATTCCTTATTAAGGTATCGGAAAGCTATTCTCAGGTTTGCCAGGCGCCCGTATGCTGCAGCAGTTATTTGGTTGATGTGTGCCTCCGGTGATGTGCTCAGTGTTATGGTCACCCCAAGGTCTTTCTCCCTGAGTGAGGTCTGTAGTCTTTGTCCACCTAGCCTATACTCTGTCTGCGGTCTTCTTTGCCCCTCCCCAATCTTCATGACTTTGCATTTGGCTGGATTGAATTCGAGAAGCCAGTTACTGGACCACATGTCCAGCCTGTCCAGGTCTCTTTGCAGTCCTGCCTCATCCTCATCCGATTTAATTCTTCTCATCAACTTCACATCATATGCGAATAGGGACACTTCAGAGTCTATTCCTTCCATCATGTCGTTCACATATATCAAAAATAGCACTGGTCCTAGAACTGACCCCTGTGGGACCCCGCTCGTCACAGGCGCCCACTGTGATACCTCTTCACGCACCATGACTCGTTGCTGCCTCCCTGTCAGGTATTCCCTGATCCATTGCAGTGCCCTCCCTGTTACATGCGCCTGATCCTCCAGCTTCTGCACTAATCTCTTGTGGGGAACTGTGTCAAAAGGCCTTCCTGCAGTCTAGGAAAACGCAATCTACCCACCCCTCTCTCTCGTGTTTTACTTCTGTTACATTGCCATAAAACTCTAGGAGGTTTGTGATACAAGATTTGCCTTCCATGAACCCATGCTGGTTTTCATTTATAATCTTGTTCATTTCCAGGTGTTCGACCACTCTCCTCCTGATAATCTTCTCCATGACTTTGCACACAATACATGTCAGAGACACAGGTCTGTAGTTTAGCGCCTCGTTTCTGTTTCCTTTCTTAAATATGGGGACTACATTAGCTGTCTTCCATTTCTCAGGTAGTTGCCCAGTTTCAAGGGATGTTTTGAAGATTGTGGTTAGAGGCACGCACAGCATCTCTGCTCCTTCTCTAAGGACCCATGGGGAGATGTTGTCCGGTCCCATCACTTTTGACGTGTCAAGGTCACTTAGGAGCTTCTTCACCTCGTCCTCAGTTGTTCGTATGTCATCCAACACTTGTTGGTATATTCCCTCTTGATGTTCCCTTCTGTGCTGTCTTCCCACAGCCCTTCCTGTCTCTACTGTAAAAACTTCCTTAAATCTCCTGTTCAGCTCCTCACATACCTCCTGATCATTTCTTGTGAGTTCTCCACCTTCTGTCCTTAATCTGATCACTTGGTCTTTGACTATTGTCTTCCTCCTGATGTGGCTAAACAACAGTTTCAGGTCAGTCTTGATTCTCGATGCTATGTCATTTTCATACTGTCGCTGGGCTTCCCTCCTTACCTGTGCATACTCATTCCTGGCTCTGCGACTGATCTCCCTATTTTCGTGTGTTTTCTGCCTTCTGTACTTTTTCCATTTTCTTATGCACTTTGTTTTTGCCTTCTTACACCGTCGGGTAAACCAGGGGCTCGTTCTGGTCTTCCCGTTGTTACTGTTGCCCTTGGGAATAAACCTTTCCACTGCCTCCTTGCATTTTGTTGTTACATATTCCATCATTTCATGCACTTGCTTTCCTGCCAGTTCTCTGTCCCACTGGACCTCCCGCAGGAAGTTCTTCAACCCTATTTAGTCCCCTCTTTTATAGTCAGGCTTTTCCCATGCAACTCCTGTTATTCTCTCCACTTGCAGCTCTACTATGTATTCAAAGCACAGAACCACGTGGTCTCTAGCTCCTAGGGGACTCTCATACTTGATGTCCTCAATGTCTGAGCTGTGTGTGTCTGTGTCTGTGTGTCTGTGTCTGTGTGTGTGTGTGTGTCTGTGTGTGTGTGTGTGTGTGTGTGTGTGTGTGTGTGTGTGTGTGTGTGTGTGTGTGTGTGTGTGTGTCTGTGTGTGTGTGTGTCTGTGTGTGTGTGTGTCTGTGTGTGTGTGTGTCTGTGTGTGTCTGTGTATGTGTGTCTGTGTGTGTGTGTGTGTGTGTGTGTGTGTCTGTGTGTGTGTGTGTGTGGTCACCTATTTGTTTGTGGTTGCAGGGGTCGAGTCTTAGCTCCTGGCCCCGCCTCTTCACCGGTTGCTACTGGGCCCTCTCTCTCCCCGCTCCATGAGCTTTATCAAACCTCGTCTTAAAACTGTGTATGGTTCCTGCCTCCACTACGTCATGTGTGTGTGTGTGTGTGTGTGTGTGTGTGTGTGTGTGTGTGTCTGTGTATGTGTGTGTATGTCTGTATGTGTCTGTACGTATGTGTGTGTGTGTGTGTGTGTGTGTGTCTGTGTGTGTGTGTGTGTGTGTGTGTGTGTGTGTCTCTGTCTGTGTGTGTGTACTCACCTAGTTGAGGTTGCGGGGGTCGAGTCCGAGCTCCTGGCCCCGCCTCTTCACTGATCGCTACTAGGTCATTCTCCCTGAGCCGTGAGCTTTATCATACCTCTGCTTAAAGCCTCCACTACATCACTTCCCTGCCTCCACTACATCACTTCCCAAACTATTCCACTTACTGACTACTCTGTGGCTGAAGAAATACTTCCTAACATCCCTGTGATTCATCTGTGTCTTCAGCTTCCAACTGTGTCCCCTTGTTACTGTGTCCAATCTCTGGAACATCCTGTCTTTGTCCACCTTGTCAATTCCTCTCAGTATTTTGTATGTCGTTATCATGTCCCCCCTATCTCTCCTGTCCTCCAGTGTCGTCAGGTTGATTTCCCTTAACCTCTGGGACTAGTCTTGTTGCAAACCTTTGCACTTTCTCTAGTTTCTTTACGTGCTTGGCTAGGTGTGGGTTCCAAACTGGTGCCGCATACTCCAATATGGGCCTAACGTACACGGTGTACAGGGTCCTGAATGATTCCTTATTAAGATGTCGGAATGCTGTTCTGAGGTTTGCTAGGCGCCCATATGCTGCAGCAGTTATTTGGTTGATGTGCGCTTCAGGAGATGTGCCTGGTGTTATACTCACCCCAAGATCTTTTTCCTTGAGTGAGGTTTGTAGTCTCTGGCCCCCTAGACTGTACTCCGTCTGCGGTCTTCTTTGCCCTTCCCCAATCTTCATGACTTTGCACTTGGTGAGATTGAACTCCAGGAGCCAATTGCTGGACCAGGTCTGCAGCCTTTCCAGATCCCTCTGTAGTTCTGCCTGGTCTTCGATCGAGTGAATTCTTCTCATCAACTTCACGTCATCTGCAAACAGGGACACCTCAGAGTCTATTCCTTCCGTCATGTCGTTCACAAATACCAGAAACAGCACTGGTCCTAGGACTGACCCCTGTGGGACCCCGCTGGTCACAGGTGCCCACTCTGACACCTCGCCACGTACCATGACTCGCTGCTGTCTTCCTGACAAGTATTCCCTGATCCATTGTAGTGCCTTCCCTGTTATCCCTGCTTGGTCCTCCAGTTTTTGCACAAATCTCTTGTGTGGAACTGTGTCAAACGCCTTCTTGCAGTCCAAGAAAATGCAATCCACCCACCCCTCTCTCTCTTGTCTTACTGCTGTCACCATGTCATAGAACTCCAGTAGGTTTGTGACACAGGATTTCCCATCCCTGAAACCATGTTGGCTGCTGTTGATGAGATCGTTCCTTTCTAGGTGTTCCACCACTCTTCTCCTGATAATCTTCTCCATGATTTTGCATACTATACATGTCAGTGACACTGATCTGTAGTTTAATGCTTCATGTCTGTCTCCTTTTTTAAAGATTGGGACTACATTTGCTGTCTTCCATGCCTCAGGCAATCTCCCTGTTTCGATAGATGTATTGAATATTGTTGTTGGGGTACACATAGCGCCTCTGCTCCCTCTCTCAATACCCATGGGGAGATGTTATCTGGCCCCATTGCCTTTGAGGTATCTAGCTCACTCAGAAGCCTCTTCACTTCTTCCTCGGTTGTGTGCACTGTGTCCAGCACATGGTGGTGTGCCCCACCTCTCCGTCTTTCTGGAGCCCCTTCTGTCTCCTCTGTGAACACTTCTTTGAATCTCTTGTTGAGTTCCTCACATACTTCACGGTCATTTCTTGTTGTCTCTCCTCCTTCCTTCCTTAGCCTGATTACCTGGTCCTTGACTGTTGTTTTCCTCCTGATGTGGCTGTACAACAGTTTCGGGTCAGATTTGGCTTTTGCTGCTATGTCGTTTTCATATAGTCTTTGGGCCTCCCTTCTTATCTGTGCATAATCGTTTCTGGCTCTACGACTGCTCTCCTTATTCTCCTGGGTCCTTTGCCTTCTATATTTCTTCAATTCCCTCGCACACTTGGTTTTTGCCTCCCTGCACCTTTGGGTAAACCATGGGCTCATCCTGGCTTTTTCATTATTCCTGTTACCCTTGGGTACAAACCTCTCCTCAGCCTCCTTGCATTTTGTTGCTACATATTCCATCATCTCATTAACTGGCTTCCCTGCCAGTTCTCTGTCCCACTGAATCCCGTTCAGGAATTTCCTCATTCCTGTGTAGTCCCCTTTCTTGTAGTTTGGCTTCATTCGTCTTGGCCTTCCTGCTTCTCCCTCCACTTGTAGCTCTACTGTGTATTCGAAGCTTAAAACCACATGGTCACTGGCCCCAAGGGGTCTTTCATATGTGATGTCCTCGATATCTGCACTACTCAAGGTGAATACTAAGTCCAGCCTTGCTGGTTCATCCTCTCCTCTCTCTCTTGTAGTGTCCCTTACGTGTTGGCACATGAAGTTTTCCAGTACCACCTCCATCATCTTAGCCCTCCATGTATCTTGGCCCCCATGTGGGTCCAAGTTCTCCCAATCGATCTCCTTGTGGTTAAAGTCACCCATGATCAGGAGCTTTGCCCTGCATGCATGAGCTCTTCTGGCCACTCTAGCCAGTGTGTCAACCATCGCTCTATTGCTCTCGTCGTACTCTTGCCTTGGCCGCCTTCTGTTCTGTGGTGGGTTATACATCACTGCTATTACCACCTTGGGACCTCCAGAGTGAAGCGTTCCCGCTATGTAATCACTTTCTTCTCCGCTGTCTCCTCTCTCCAGCTCATCAAAGCTCCAGCGATTTTTGATCAGCAATGTCACTCCTCCACCCCCCCTGTTCCCTCTGTCTTTCCTCAGGATTTGGTATCCCGTTGGAAAGATGGCATCTGTTATCATACCTGTAAGCTTGGTTTCTGTGAGAGCTATGATGTCCGGTGATGCTTCTTTGACTCTTTCATGCCACTCCTCCCACTTATTTGTTATTCCATCAGCGTTTGTGTACCATACCTTCAGTTTCCTTTCCAACACTGTGGTTTGGGGGGCCTGTGAGGGTGGGAGACCTGGTGGCATACTGTGGGATTCTATAGCTCGGTGTTGGGTGGAGGCTGTGGGTATGGATTGTAGTGTGTGATGGGATGGTGTGATAGGTTGTATGGTTCTGAGAATAGTTGTGTGTGTGCTTGCCCTTGCTGTTCTGTCCTGCTCTGACTGACCTCTGCTGGTTCCATCCTTGTCTCTTTTCCTAGCTCCTTTCGCTTTTTTGTCCTCTCCCTCAGCTGCTGTCGTTCTGATTTTGTTCTGTCTCTGTCTAGGAACACCCTCTTGTACTCTTCCGAGTATTTCAATCGTGGTTTCTCTTGGAGGATCCTGTTCCGCACTGTTTCCGTCCTGAGAATCAGCTTGATTGGTCGGTTTCTCCCCTTCGAGTACCCCCCTATTCTCTGAAAATTTACAATCTCGTCCATCTCTTCACCTATTTCCGTGATGATTTTCTCAATCTCCTTTCTTTCTTCCTGCTGCCTTTCAGTGTGTGTCCTTTCCTCTCTCTCCTGAAGCCCGTGGATAAACACTGATTTGGCCCTTTCCTCCTCCCATTGCCTCACCCTCTGTGACTCTGGATCCTGCCTGTATGTGGTCAGTTTCTCCCTTGTTTTTTCCAGTGGCTCTTGATAGCATGGTTGTGCCTCAGCATTCGACCTATCGCCCTCTCCATCTGCAACCAGCTGTTCTTTCCTTTCACTCCTTGGCCCTCCTTGGCAGGCTGATATGACCTTAGCATAATTCATAATTCCTTCCTTCCTGTTCGGCCTCGCAGCTTCATATGCTGTGTCTTCTCTGGTCACTGCCCCTGTAACTCGCTTCAGCCTATTTATCTCAACTTCTAGGACCCTTATCTTGGCTACTGCAGTTTCGACTTGTGCCTCCCAATTCTTTGTCTCCTTCTCCAACCTCTTTTCCAATTTCACAGAGAGCTCTTTCTCCATTTTTTCAGAAAGCTCTCCTAATTTTCTCTCCCACTCTTGTTCCATCCTTTTCCACTGCTCCTCCATCCACTCCTCCCTACCAGAACCATTCTCATCTGATCCTTGGTTCCTGCGAGTCCCCACCATTTTTTTTTTTTTTTTTTTGTGAGAGAAGAGAGAAGGGAAAGGAAGAAGGAGAGAGAGAGGGGAAGAGTGAGAAGGGAAAGGGGGAGAGAGAGTGTGAGAGGGGGAAAGAGAGAGGAGGGAAGGGAAGGAGAGGGGAGAGTGAGAAGGGAAAAATGGAGAAGAGATGGAGAGAGAGAGAGAGAGAGAGAGAGAGAGAGAGAGAGAGAGAGAGAGAGAGAGAGAGAAGGGAAGGTAGAGAGAGGGGGATAGTGAGAATGAAAAAGGGGAAGAGAGAGTGAGAGAGAGAGAGAGAGAGGGAGAGTGTGTGTGTGTGTGTGTGTGTGTGTGTGTGTGTGCGCGCGCTTGCGTGCTTACACTCGTGAGGCAGCTTGTTAGTTTTCAAATTTTTAATTCCACACATTAATATTTTAAAATATCGGACGTTTTTTCACTGACCTCGTTTGCTTAAAAACGGCCGATACCGATACTGTGATACATCCCTAATTATTATTTGTGTATATATATATATATATATATATATATATATATATATATATATATATATATATATATATATATATATATATATATATATGTATAAAACTTAATGTATTCATTAATTTTGCATTGTTATTTCATATCTGCTTTCCCATAGTCAAACATTCTTGTTTCCTTACTTATGTACATGTATGTCAACTTATAACTTCCCCCATTTTATTCTTCTTACGCCTTCACTACTTTTTACCTTATATTCTTACTTGTTTTTCAACGTTTACCTGCTGTTTATTCACCATCTGTTGTTTTCTTTCCCCTTCATTCACCTGTTTCACCCTACGTCACTTTTGTTCAACTTACGTCACCTTTGTTCACCTTACATCAACTTTGTTCACCTTACGTCACCTTTGTTCACCTTACATCACCTTTGTTCACCTTACGTTACTTTTGTTCACCTTACGTCACCTTCGTTCACCGTACGTCACCTTTGTTCATCTTACGTCACCTTTGTTCATCTTACGTCACCTTTGTTTACCTTGCGTCACATTTGTTCACCTAACGTCACCTTTGTTTACCTTACGTCACCTTTGTTCACCTTATGTCACCTTTGCTCACCTTACTTCACCTTTGTTCACCTTACGTCACCTTTGTTCACCTTACGTCACCTTTGTTCACCTTACGTCACCTTTGTTCACCTTACGTCACCTTTGTTCACCTTACGTCACCTTTGTTCACCTTACGTCACCTTTGTTCACCTTACGTCACCTTTGTTCACCTTACGTCATCTTCGTTCACCTTAGACCTTCACACGATGTTCACCAACAGTTCCACATGTAGTTTATCTTCTATCTTCATCTCCTCTCCACAATACACTATAACTATTCCTCTCGTTTGCAATGCTAAGGTTAACTTGAATTACAAATTGTTCGCTCTTCCTGCAAGATAGTTATTAAATGAATGATGGTGACTGTGCACCCTTCTGCAGGTTAGATCAGTAAAGAATCCGATCATCATATCAAGAACGTACGAGTTGAATTACTTATTTTTTTCGGGAAAAATATTGCAGATTTTTCCTGCGTTGACAAGTAATATTTTCCCGTCGTTCTGGTTTCTTCTGCTAAAAAAAAAAAAGGGAGAAGCTTTCCAACGTTCGCTTGTTCATCTCGGGTAAACGCGTTCTGCATTCACTCGTTCCACACCATATTTCATCTGTAACTCACCTCTCTCATAAGTAATAATCTTTGCGCCTCCACCTGTTGCTCGTCTAAAGCTTTCAACTGAACTAAAGCATACACTTTGACCTGTAGTTCACTATACACCTTGACCTGTAGTTCACTATACACCTTGACCTGTAATTCACTACACACCTTGACCTGTAGTTCACTATACACCTTGACCTGTAATTCACTATATACCTTGACCTGTAATTCACTATACACCTTGACCTGTAGTTCACTATATACCTTGATCTGTAGTTCACTATATACCTTGATCTGTAGTTCACTATACACCTTGACCTGTAGTTCACTATACACCTTGACCTGTAATTCACTATACACCTTGACCTGTAATTCACTATACACCTTGATCTGTAGTTCACTATTCACCTTGACTTGTAGTTCACTATACACCTTGACTTATGGATCACTATACACCTTGACCTGTAGTTCACTATACACCTTGACCTGTAGTTCACTATACACCTTGACATGTAGTTCACTATACACCTTGACCTGTAATTCACTATACACCTTGACCTGTAGTTCACTATACACCTTGACCTGTAGTTCACTATACATCTTGACCCGTAATTCACTATACACCTTCACCTCTAGTTCACTATACACCTTGACCTGTAATTCACTATACACCTTGACCTGTAGTTCACTATACACCTTGACCTGTAATTCACTATACACCTTGACCTGTAGTTCACTATACACCTTGACCTGTAGTTCACTATACACCTTGACCTGTAGTTCACTATACACCTTGACCTGTAGTTCACTATACACCTTGACCTGTAGTTCACTATACACCTTGACCTGTAATTCACTATACACCTTGACCAGTAGTTCACTATACACCTTGACCTGTAGTTCACTATACACCTTTACCTGTAGTTCACTATACATCTTGACCTGTAGTTGACCTTTCACCATTTTCCTCAGTGATCTTTTTATTTTAATCTATTATCTCTTGCTCACCTTCTACGTATCTTCATCTGTTGTACATCTTCCACCTCCGCCATCACCATCACCACTTTTACAACCACCACGACAACTTCATCAGTGACAGCACTTTCCATAACCACCATCACAACACAGCAGCAGTGACAACACGTCCCACCACCACAACACTGCAGCTGTGACAACATGCCCCATCATCACATCACGGCAGCAGTGATAACACGTCCCACCACTCCCACCACGTAACACTTCAGCAGTGATAACCCGATCCCATCAGTACCATAGCAACACTTCAGCAGTGATAATACGTCCCACCACCATCATAACAACACTTCAGCAGTGATAATACGTCCCACCACCACCATAACAACACTTCAGCAGTGATAACACGTCCCACCACCATCATAACAACACTTCAGCAATGATAATACGTCCCACCACCATCATAACAACACTTCAGCAGTGATAATACGTCCCACCACCACCATAACACTTCAGCAGTGATAATACGTCCCACCACCACCATAACAACACTTCAGCAGTGATAATACGTCCCACCACCACCATAACAACACTTCAGCAGTGATAATACGTCCCAACACCATCATAACAACACTTCAGCAATGATAATACGTCCCACCACCACCATAACAACACTTCAGCAGTGATAATACGTCCCACCACCACCATAACAACACTTCAGCAGTGATAATACGTCCCACCACCATCATAACAACACTTCAGCAGTGATAATACGTCCCACCACCACCATAACAACACTTCATTAGTGATAATACGTCCCACCACCACCATAACACTTCAGCAGTGATAATACGTCCCACCACCACCATAACAACACTTCAGCAATGATAATACGTCCCACCACCACCATAACAACACTTCAGCAGTGATAATACGTCCCACCACCACCATAACAACACTTCAGCAGTGATAATACGTCCCACCACCATCATAACAACACTTCAGCAATGATAATACATCCCACCACCACCATAACAACACTTCAGCAGTGATAATACGTCCCACCACCACCATAACAACACTTCAGCAGTGATAATACGTCCCACCACCACCATAACAACACTTCAGCAGTGATAATACGTCCCACCACCATCATAACAACACTTCAGCAGTGATAATACGTCCCACCACCATCATAACAACACTTCAGCAATGATAATACATCCCACCACCACCATAACAACACTTCAGCAGTGATAATACGTCCCACCACCATCATAACAACACTTCAGCAGTGATAATACGTCCCACCACCATCATAACAACACTTCAGCAGTGATAATACGTCCCACCACCACCATAACAACACTTCAGCAGTGATAATACGTCCCACCACCATCATAACAACACTTCAGCAGTGATAATACGTCACACCACCACCATAACAACACTTCATTAGTGATAATACGTCCCACCACCACCATAACAACACTTCAGCAGTGATAATACGTCCCACCACCATCATAACAACACTTCAGCAGTGATAATACGTCCCACCACCATCATAACAACACTTCAGCAGTGATAATACGTCCCACCACCACCATAACAACACTTCAGCAGTGATAATACGTCCCACCACCATCATAACAACACTTCAGCAATGATAATACATCCCACCACCACCATAACAACACTTCAGCAGTGATAATACGTCCCACCACCACCATAACAACACTTCAGCAGTGATAATACGTCCCACCACCACCATAACAACACTTCAGCAGTGATAATACGTCCCACCACCATCATAACAACACTTCAGCAGTGATAATACGTCCCACCACCATCATAACAACACTTCAGCAATGATAATACATCCCACCACCACCATAACAACACTTCAGCAGTGATAATACGTCCCACCACCATCATAACAACACTTCAGCAGTGATAATACGTCCCACCACCATCATAACAACACTTCAGCAGTGATAATACGTCCCACCACCACCATAACAACACTTCAGCAGTGATAATACGTCCCACCACCATCATAACAACACTTCAGCAGTGATAATACGTCACACCACCACCATAACAACACTTCATTAGTGATAATACGTCCCACCACCACCATAACAACACTTCAGCAGTGATAATACGTCCCACCACCATCATAACAACACTTCAGCAGTGATAATACGTCCCACCACCATCATAACAACACTTCAGCAGTGATAATACGTCCCACCACCACCATAACAACACTTCAGCAGTGATAATACGTCCCACCACCACCATAACAACACTTCAGCAGTGATAATACGTCCCACCACCATCATAACAACACTTCAGCAGTGATAATACGTCCCACCACCATCATAACAACACTTCAGCAATGATAATACATCCCACCACCATCATAACAACACTTCAGCAGTGATAATACATCCCACCACCATCATAACAACACTTCAGCAGTGATAATACGTCCCACCACCATCATAACAACACTTCAGCAGTGATAATACGTCCCACCACCATCATAACAACACTTCAGCAATGATAATACGTCCCACCACCATCATAACAACACTTCAGCAGTGATAATACATCCCACCACCACCATAACACTTCAGCAATGATAATACATCCCACCACCATCATAACATCACTTCAGCAGTGATAATACGTCCCACCACCACCATAACAACACTTCAGCAGTGATAACACGTCCCACCACCACAATAACACATCAGCAGTTATAACATGTCTCACCATCACCACCACCACCACCATAACACTTCAGCAGTTTTAAAAAGTTCCCACTACCACCACCACCACAACAATACTTCAGCAGTGACAACACGTTCCACCATAACACATGAAAAACCTTCGCACAGAGAAATATATAACATCATAAAGCTAGACGTTAGACAAAGCATATTTATATAAAACTCTGCACAGAGAGCAATGTAAATTTAATCATCCCTACAGGAAGCCACACGTAAATTAAATCTCTATAACAGAGAGAAACAGTGCAAATGTTCTCATAGAGCGAAACATTAATTGATAAAACTGTTGACAGCAAACCCGATTTAATGAAGCTATACGCTGAGTAAAAACACTTCTTGATAAAGCTTAAAGTACAATATAGGACTGAAAGACTATACAAAGTAAATTAAGAAGAAAGTTGAATAACTAAATATGTATAGTGAATTACAGGTGTCGATGTAAACAAAAGAGTGAATGAGTAAGAGGAACAACAGGTGAAGGTGTGAGGTGAAGTATACGTCAGAGGTTAACTGGTTGAGTTTTACAGTGAATGACAAGTAAAGGTTATATTGGTGACATTATTACCTTTAATACTTTCTCCTATTTTCTTTCTCCTATTTTTCTTGGCAAAGAAATAAAATCTAAAAATGGATAAAACAGTATTCTTAATTTATGTTGTATCAGCATTTTCTTAAATAAAAAGGAAGATTTTCACAAATATTGAGCTGGACCTGGTGACCTTGACAACACTCGACCTGGTGACCTTGACAACATTTTTTTTTTTCATAATTTTTTTTAAAACCCAGATCAAGTTACGGGGAAAATCAAAATAAAAATCACAAAAGAAAAATATTTTTCTTGAATCTAAATGGCTAGTTAACTTTAAAATAAAAAATATTAGGGATAAAATTTGACTTTTTAACAACAAAAAGTTGAAAAAAAAACTGAAAAAGAACTTAGATGGGGTTTAAAACGGGGGGGTTTTCGGATATTTTTTAACTTCATAAATATTTTTTTCCCAATTTTAGGATGAAGCTGTATCCTTTTTGGGCCGCCCGGACTTCCCTCCTGAAAACTTCTGATTGGAGTTGGCTTTTTTTTTGGGGGCGTTTTCCAGCTCTGTGAAGACCTTTTTGCGCGCTCTCCCAAATTTTAAAAATTTCCCCCAAAAAACAAAAAAAGGGAAAAATTTGGGGGTTTGGGCGGTAAATTTGACAACTGAAGAAGAAGAAGTTCGTAATAGTCATTTTTTAAATTTAGGTCAAGAAAAAGCTAATTTTAATGGCGGGAAAGGGGGGGGAAACGGGTTGGGGCGATAAAGAAGAAATGGAAAAATTAAAAACGATGAAAAGGAGTTTGCCTTGGAAACTTTTGTGAAACATCCCCCCTTTCTAAATTTCCCCCGGCAAAATGTGGTGGGCTTTGAGAATGTCACGACAAAAAAGCACCCAAGGAAGGAAATTTATTTTTGGGGGATGGCCAAGTTGGGGGTATATGGATGGGGCGTTTCGGGACAGGTAGGAAACGAATTTTTGTTTTCCGGGGGCGGGAAATTGGAATTTTTAACCGTTTTGGAGGGGACATTAAAGGAAAGGGGGAAAAAATATTTATTTTGTCTCGGGGAAAGGCAATGATTTTGGGAACGTGGGTAAGGGGTTTAAGGGTATGGGTGTTAAATAAAAATAAAAAGGGGTGGGGCCTGCCCATAGGGGTTATTTTCCCAAAAAGGAGGGGGATTTGGAAAAAAAGGGTTTGCCCCGGGGCCAATTTTGTCAATTGCTGGCTGAACAAATACTGTAAAGAAAATGGGTAACATTCTTGACAACGGGGACATCCCATGACGGGAAAGGGCAGGATGCCAGGATGGGGTTCACCCTCTGGGTCTGGGGGGGGCCTTTTGGAACTGCAGTGGGGGAAGCAGTTGGGATTTTAAAACTGGGAATAGTTAGTGGTAGGGGTGAGTCCCTTTTAAGTAATATTCAGTTCTAGGAGAACTAGTAATAAGCGGGAAAACCAGGTAGATTTAAAAAGCCAGGGACTTTGGGTGATAAGGGAATAATGGGTTTTAAATGAAAAACAGAAATGAGGGAGGAAAAAAAGGGGGGAGTCTTTAAAAATGTTTTTATTTCCTTTGCCGAAATTCCGGGGAAAAAGATGGACGAGTTAAATTAGTTGCTAGTCCCGGAAAACATTATGTTTTTTTCCCTTAAGGGGGAAAACGGGGTTTTTTAATTTCCCAAAAGTCGGGACATGCCTGCGGAATGTCATATTCGGGGGTTTTTAAATTGTTCCAAGTAGATAAAGTATCGGGAGGGGGGGGGGTGGCATTTTATGCCCGGACCCCTTGAACTGTTGCAAAAAAACAGGTTTTAAGTCGGGAAATTAACACATTTTAAGTCTTTTTTGGATGGAATTTTCAGTGGGGGAAGAAAAACTGATTTTAGGGTAATTCCACCCCCCAAACAGAAAAGGGACCATGGGAGGAAGTGTCAAGGCCAAAAAGGAAATTTTATTAGTAATTTTTTAAATTCTAGTAATTTTCCCTTTGGGAATTTAAAATTACGACTTCTTAGTAGTTCGGGGTTTTTTTTTAAAACATTTTGTGCCCCAGAATCTCCCAAAAGGAAAATAACAAAATTGACTTAGTTACAAACAATGAACCCTTTTTTTAAAAATTTAAAAATTTGAGGAACTGGGTGCAGAGCCAAATCTTTCCCCTTTGGCATTGGGGGAAAGAAAAAAATAGAAACAAAATTTTTCAGTAACAGCCCCCAGTTTTAAAACAGCTTTTTTGATGGGCGAGAACACATCATCGGGACTGGGGTAACAAAGTGGCTACCCAATATGCCCATTTTCTGAACACTATCCATGCTGCTAAAAGAACGTTTTATCCCATATAAAAAAATTGGTCAAATAGAAATAAAAATGGATGAATAAAAAAAAATATCTACTAAATAAAAAAGGTTTTGGGCTATCAAAAAGGGGTTTTTTGTAAATAGTTTTTGCTTTGGGAGGCTTTAAATAAGAAAACAAATTAAATTTGGGGTTCAAAAGAAAAAACCCCAAATTTTTTCCAGGTCTATAGAAAAAAATTTAGAGAAAAGAAAAATTCCCAAAAAAATTAACTTTTGGGCCCCTTTACTGACAAAGAAAATAAATGTCGTTTTTTTAATTTTTTTCTCTCATTTTTTAAAAGGAAAAGACCCCTAACAATTTTCCCAGTAATTAATTTTATATTTGGGCTGAAGAAGATAAATTATGTAAAAATTCCTTACTGTGAAATATTTTAGAAGCGGGAAGGGAAAATTTTTGAAGCAAAATAAGTCAAAAAAGGTCCGATAGGGGTTTTTTGGGGGTTTTTGGGGAAAATAAAAATGGAACTCTGGAAACATTAACTAATTTTTTTTAAAATTTATCTTTTAAACAGGGGGAAAATGTCTTATATGGGAAGATGGCTAATTAATTCTATTTTTAAAACGGGGAAAAAGTCTTTACGGAAAAAATTCCAAAAAATTTTTGCCTTCAATTGTGGAAACTGAAGTCAATTAAAAGCTGAGTTATAAACCATCTGATTTTATAAGCGATTAATGATACTCAGCATATTTTTTTTTAAAAAACCCGGTCGTCACAAATTTTTTCTTTCTTCAGTAAAGTTTTTTGAGGCGGGTTAACGATAAAAAAATTTGATATTATTTACTTAGATTTTAAAAAAGGGTTTTTGATAGGGGTTCCCACCATAACTTTTAAAAAGGGTGGCGGCTCATGGCTTTGGGGGAAAAAGTGCTCTCGTGGATCGGTCGGGCTCATTGAGGGGAAGCAAAAGGTTTTGCCCATAAATGGGGTTAAATCCGAGTGGAGATCTGAAACCCAAGTGGCGTTCCCGGGGATCAGTCTTGGGCCCGTTGTTTTTTTATAATTTTAAAATCAGTGTCTTGATGAAAAACCCAGTTTTGGGGGCAAATTCGCCGAGGGAACACAAAGATAGGTAGGAAAATTTGGGATTAAACCCCGAGATGTTATGGAACTTCAGGAGGATTTAAAAAAAACTTATTCTTGGTCAAAAAAAGTGGCGTTTTCCAATTAAAATTGTAGATAAATCGGTTTCCCAAAGTTTGGGGGTCCCAAATAACCCTAGTACTTAAAGTTTAAAGTGGAACTTAGCCATACAGATTGCAGGACTTGGGGGTTTATGGTGAGAAACAACCAAACCGACAGCAATCCAAAAGTGTGTAAAAAGGGCAAAATGGTTCCCCGGTTTTTAATCAAAAGTGTAAAAAAAAGGGGCCCAGAGGCCCATACTGCGGTTTTAATACATCATTGGAAAGGCCCTCCCCCTAGATTATCCCGGCTCAGTTCTGGTCTCCATATTACAGAATGGACATAAATTCGTTGAAAACATTCAGCATGGGATGACTAAATTAATACATAGCATTAGAAATCTTCCATAAAAAAGATTAAAAGACTTTTAAAGTTACATTCCTTGTTAGACGAAAAATGGGGGAAGCCTGATCAAAATTTTAAGTGGAAGATAAGGGAAATTAAAAAAGGGGATATTAATGGGGTCGGGTTTCTCCCCAAAGAGAACCCCAGTAATGGATTTAAATTAGATAAGTTTAGTTTTCCCCAAAAGGACATAGGAAAGTTTTGGGTTTTTGAAAATTTAGTAGATGGGTGGAACAATCCCTAGTTGGGTTATTGAGGCTGGGACTTTGGTGGTTTCAAATCTAGGTTGGATAATACAAGGGGGGGGGTTTGGATTTGAGTGGGACTTTCATATAAAGAGTTTATTTTTTTTGGGTGGAAATTGAAAATTGGGTTGGGCAAATGTTTTGTTAGTGGGAGGGGTTATAAAAGGACCTGCCTAGTATGGGCCCCGGGGCCTCCTGCAGTGTTCCTCCTTTCTTTGTTCTTTTTGAAAAAAAAACTTGAAACGACAAGCAGAAAAAAACGGCAAACCCCGAAAAAATTCAGATTTTGGGAGTTTTTTTTTGCTAGGGACCCTTTGTATGGGTTGATCGAACACAGTGGATATCAAAGATTTTTTCTTTTTTATTTTTAATTAATTCTGATGTAACCTCAAGGAAGAATTTAGAGCATTTTTTAAATTGAATATATTGCCCTGTATATTTTTGTAAAGTAGTATGAGTGAAAAATTAAAATTTAAAAATTTAAACTTCTGCAGAAATTTTAAAACTATTTACATTTATGAATAAACCCTTAACCACAAAAATAAAGTATATAGGGGTTTAAAAACCAATTTGGGGGTTGGCCCGGTGGGGTTGACTAACATGTAAATCGGCGAAGATTGAGACACTTATGCGGCATTAGAATCTTTATTCGGGAAACGTTCGCCACACAGTGGCTTCATCGTTTTTAAATAAAAAGGGGGGGAAAGGGGCGTAAGGGAGGAGGGAAGGGGGGAAAATCAGCCCCTAAACCGGGAAGTCGATTTTCAATCCATCATGCCCCCCGCCTCCACCCTGCTTCCTCACCCCCTTTTGGTATATAACCCCACGTCTACGGCCCCCTATGCGCCTTTCACAAGTTTGATGGACTGAACACTGGGCTCCAGGTTGAGGGACGGGTTCCTCTTTTCCCCTCCTCCCCTTCCCCCTTTCCCTTTTTTGTTTTGGGGCTGATAAAACTGTGTGGCAAAACTTTTCCCTGAAAAAAATTCCATATGCTGCAAAAAGTGCCCAATTTTCCCAACGTGGGTTTTCCCAAACCTTTTCCCCCTTTTTCCAGACACTGCAGCATCGGGGATCTTTTTAAAGGGAAATTCTTCAACACTTTTTAAACCCTTTTGGGCCCCGGGGACCTACTTCGCCCGTGGATGGTAACTATGACCCCCTCCATCCTTCACGTCCCTCACTACGGTATATAAGCCCGTCTGGCCTATGCTGTAATTCTAAAAGGGTTGATGGACTGAACACATCGACTCCAGGTTGGGATTCCCTTTTTCTCCCTCCTTTTACGCCCCTCTTTGTTATTGGCCCGGTGAAGCCCCCTGGGCGAAACTTTTTCTGAAAAAATTTTTTAATGTTTGCATAAATTTTAATCCCAACTTTCGGTTTTAAAACCCATTCATCACAAAAATCGGCAGGTTGAGCTCAAAAAGCCTTGTTTTTGCATTAATCGTGGTATAAAGGGTTGAGACCTTATAAAACATTGGGAATCTTTTTGGAAACTTTTCCCACGTAATTCCCGGAAAAAAAAGGGGAAAGAGGGGGGGAAGTTTAAATAATCGTTCTAAACCTGGAATCTTTTTCCTTTAGTACCTTAAACATACAACCAACATTACACAAAACCATAGCCCACATAACAGATGTAGTTCATTATACGTCTTCACCTCTAGTTCACCTTATATCATTTTCCTCCATCACCTTTTCATTTCACTTTAATATCTGTTGCTCACCTTACATCATCAGTTGTACATCTTCCACCTTCACCACCACCACAACACTTCAGCAATGACAACACTTCCCTCCACCACAACACTGCAGCAGTGAAAACACGTCCAACCACAACCACCGTAACATTGCAGCGGTGAAAATAAGTCCCATCACTGCAACACTGCAGCAGTGACACGTTCCACTACAAAACTTCTTCACTGACAACACGTCCTATTCCCACAACACTGCAGCAGTAACAACACGTCCCACCACAACAACAACAACACTTCAGCAGTGACAACACGTTCCGCTACACAACACTTCTTCACTGACAACACGTTCCACCACCACAACACTTCTGCAATAATGACACGTCCCATCACCAACAACACTGCAGCCGTAACAACACCTCCCACTACCAACATAACACTTCAGCAGTGACAACGCGTCCAACCACACACTTGAAAAAGTTTTCAGAGCGATATGTGACTTCATTAAGTTAAACATTAGATAAAACTCATCACAGAGCGAAACTTGAATTTATTAATATCTATAGCAAGCGATACAAAACTTAAATCTCGTAAGAGAGCAAAGCTTCTCGTTGAGCGAAACATTGATAAAACTGTACATAGCAAACATGATTTAATGAAGCTCTTATGAGAGTAAAACACTTCTTAATTAAGATTAAAGTACAACACTGAAAGAATAAACAAAGTGAAATAAGAAGACAGGTGAATAACGTAATTTGTAAAGTGAATTAGAGGTGACGATGTAAAGAGTGAATGAGTAAGAGGAACAACAGGTGAAGGTGTGAGGTGAAGTATACGTCAAAGTGTAAGGTTAACTGGCTGAGTTTTATAGAGAACTATAAGTAAAATGGAAGGCTGGACGCAGACCTCGTCCAGTACTTCCTCCCATTTTTATTCTCCAATTTTTCTAGCCAAGAAACAAAATTAAAACTGAAAAAAGAGAGTACTAGTAATTAATTGTGGCATCAGCATTTTCTTATATAAAAAGGACGTTTTAAGCTTGATATAATTGACAACACCAGCTGTCGACATGACTTCAGGCTATGAATCTTCCTGGTTAATGGCACCAGTAAGCCTGTGACACTACACAGGAATCTATGATCCAACTTAATAGTGGGAATTGCCACGAGTTCTCAGTACACACTTTAGTTATGCCTACAATTTTACTTATTTTTTTTATTCATCAAACACTTCTCGCATAACATTTTATTAATTGTGCAACATTTCCGGCAGTCGTAAAATTAAATTATACGTTACTACTGGAGGACTAATAAATTTGCTTTAGAAGAATGTTTAAGTATGCAATCTTTGACATCAACTTCTGTTTATTAACAAGATATTTTTGGATTTTTTTGATAAACAATTGGTTGGAAGTTTTAACTTATAAACTTTTTCAGTGGCTTTAACAAATGTTGGTCAAATACAAATAGTAATCTGCACAGAGCATACGGTAATCTGAAGGCACATAGAATTCGTAGTGCCCCATAGTACCTAAAATTTTCCTAATTTTTTTTTTTTTTCATATTTTTTTTAGAGTAACAGACAGTATTAAATACAAGTTACTGGTTAAATCACATAAAAAAGAATAAACAGTAATATGTAGAAGACGAGAGCAAGGTGATACAAATATTAGGAAGGTGAGAGAAATGATAGCAAGGTGATTCAGATGATAGCAAGATAGGGCACTGTTGATAGCAAGGTGAAGGAATGATATCAAGGTGAGAGAAATTATAGAAAAATGAGGTAAATGATAGCACGGTGAGGGAAATGATAGCACGGTGAGGGAAATGATAGCACGGTGAGGGAAATGATAGTAAGGTCAGGGAAATGATAGCAAGGTGAGGGAAATGATAGCACGGTGAGGGAAATGATAGCAAGGTGAGGGAAATGATAGCAAGGTGAGGTAAATGATAGCACGGTGAGGGAAATGATAGTAAGGTCAGGGAAATGATAGCAAGGTGAGGTAAGTGATAGCACGGTGAGGGAAATGATAGTAAGGTCAGGGAAATGATAGCAAGGTCAGGGAAATGATAGCAAGGTGAGCGATATGACGGAAAAGAGAGATCAGTGATATAAAAGTGAATGAAAAGATATCAATGAGAAGGGAAATGATACCAAGGTGAAGGAAATGATAAAAAGTTGAGGGAAATGACAAGGTGAGGAAAATGATAGAGAAAAGTAAGGAAAATGATAGCAAGGTGATGGGTATGATATCGAGTTTAGGACGATGACAGCAAGGAGAGATGAAAGTAAAAAGAGGGTGATAAGAGGAAGGTGAGAGATAGAATAGAGAGGTAAGAGATTTAAAAGAAAGATGAGAGAAATGAGTGAAAAATATTTCAGAGTGCAGATTATTATTATTATAATCAAAAAGAAGCGCTAAGCCACAAGGACTATACAGCGTCAGAGTGCAGAGAAATGCAAGTTGTGATTTCTGGGTATTTTTAATGACAAATTATCAGTTGTGCAAAAAAAAAATCAAGATCAGCTCAGAGTGTAGATTGTTTTTGTCTGGAAAAATATACCAATATGGAATCCGATTTGATTCAGTATAATTCACCAGTAGCCGTATGACCCAAAATATTTTAATGCTAACCAGGGAATATAATAATAATCCTGATCATCCCAACACACTGCCCTTCACAAAGTGAGAAAAGGTAAATATCCAGGGTCCAGAGATGGATTCCTGGATATATGGATCAGGGAATAGATGGAGAGAAATGAGGGAACAGATGTTTTAAAGTCTGACTTGAGCAAGACTGTAAACCAGGACCAACCTATTATAGTTTTATAATCAATTACTCTGGTTTAATTTACTATTAATTTGCTGTCACTTGGAAGGTGAACTCACAGCTGAGTAACAACAGTTGAACCAATAAATGTATCTTTCTTGAATAATTTCTGCCTTTAAACTTACTTCTGAATTATTTCTTCTAACAGTTACTGAAAATGAAAAAAAAAACAGTATTCGTTTATTAACGCGGGCATCATCAATAGATTTACGAAAAAATAAATCTGAATCTAGTGAGCTCAAACTGATTTTCTTGACACCAGTGACTAACTTCACCGTTATGCTATCAATTTTCCTGATTAATGAAGCTTTAAAACCCATGTCAGGTGTGAGAACCAGTGAAAGTTTAAGGAGAATGTATAGTGAACACGTCAAGGAGAAGAGAAACTTGCAAGTCATGGTAGAAAGTTAACTGGAGAAGGTTTGTGGTGAACTAGTCAATCAAGAATGGTAGAATAGACAAATATGACAAAATTAAATAAAAACGAAGCAATATAAACAAAATCTAATTATAAAAATCTAATGATTATCACTCACAGGATCCTGGATACCGACACCAATAGTAAGAGGTTCAACCATGACGTTATTTCTTCCTTATATAAGGCTTCTTATTAAATATAGTTCTGCAATATTCTCTTCAACAAACATAAATCAAACATAAGGAAAAAACGAATACTAGTGATTAATGCAGATCTCACCGATTTATAACTAATAAAAAAATGAAGTCTCCAACATCACTTGCTAGACCTGATGATCTTGACGTCATAGAGGCCAGCCTCACTGTTAGGATACGAATCTTCCTGGTTAATGAAGGTTTGAACATTAATATGAACCTCCACGTCATTCGCTGGCCAATATTCTGGTTCATGTAAATATTTAAGATACTTCACAGGAATCACTGAGATTAATACTAAAACTGGGATTTGTCAAGCTGGCTAAGCTACGTGTGGATGTATACTATTGGACGGATAATTGAGTGTGAACGGTTTACTGGAGGAAGGATAACTATCGAAACGATAACTATTCGAAACAAGACTATTAGTTGAAGGAAAACCATCGTTGGAATGATAACTACTGGTAGATGAATAACTATTACATAAAAATATTATTGCTGAAAGTATTACCATTGTGAAAGTTTAACTACACATGGAAGGAAAATTACTGAAGGAATGGTAACTTCTAATGAAACGGTTAGTGATACATGGATAACTACTGGGAATATCATTGCTAGAGGAAGGATAACTACTTGTGAAAGGATTACTTCTCGTTCAAGCATAACTACTAGAAGAAAATATCATTGCTAGAAGAAAGATAACTTCTTGCGAAATGATGAGTTCTCGTTCAAGAATAACTAATAGAAGGATAACTACTGATGACTTGGTAACAGCAATTGCAAAGACAACTACCCATGGAAGGGCAAGTACCTGTGTAAAGCAACCTTCAAACCTGTAACTATCAATACTGGGAAACTACTGTGAATGGAACAACTATGGGTGGAATGACAACTGCTGGAATATAACTAACTGATAAGGCAAATTGTAATAAGTTACGTAGCGTTAGGACAATATTGGAAAAAATGTCAGTGTTGCTACTAGTAGCGTCACTACTGGTAGCGTCACTACTGGTAGTGTCACTACTATAGTGTCATTTCTAGTCGAACGTCACTTCTAGTAGAACGTCACTACTGGTAGCGTCACTACTAGTAGCGTCACTACTGGTAGCGTCACTACTAGTAGCGTCACTACTGGTAGCGTCACTACTAGTAGCGTCACTACTGGTAGCGTCACTACTATAGTGTCATTTCTAGTCGAACGTCACTTCTAGTAGAACGTCACTACTGGTAGCGTCACTACTGGTAGTGTCACTACTAGTAGCGTTACTGCTGGTAGTGTCACTACTGGCAGTGTCACTACTATAGTGTCACTTCTAGTAGAATGTCACTACTGGTAGTGTCACAACTGGTAGTGTCACAACTGGTAGTGTTACTTCTGGTAGTGTGTCCATGGGTACTGTCACTACTGGCAGTCTCTCTATTGGTAGTGTCAATGCTGGTAGAGGTACACTACTTGTAGTGTACGTTGGACTACGTACGGCCAGCAGTACCAGCCTGGTTGATCATGCCCTGATTCACCGGAGTCCTGGTCAAGAACCGGACCCCTGGAACACCCTCTAGATACAATCTAGGTATGGTACTATTTTCTCCACTGACATTACCTGATAGCTGTGACAATGAGACAACCTTCTTAAAATATATTACTGTCTAAGCACTGAAATCAAATTATTATGTATATTAATATATACACTGTTTCTTAACGAGCAGGCTTTCCTGACACACTCGTTCAAAGAGCCGTCTTCAGACTGGTTGGATATTCAGCTGTTTACTCGTTTATATACCAAAATAAAACACTGCTGAAGGTATGAAGGCACTCACCTGGCAAGAGTCACATAATGTCATACACACAGCTCATACACGCAGACATCTGGAGCGTGAACTCACTCACCTTCACAACTCGATCGTGAAGATCTGGGTAAAAAAAAAAAACAACAATCAGGAGCGTGAAAACCAAAAACAAACATAAACAAATGCAAGGAAGAGGTTGGATATTCAGCTGTTTACTCGTTTATATACAACAAAGACACTAACTTATACGTTGAACTATTTGTCTATCGTCTCTGCGTGCCTGTTAACTTTGCACATTCTCTTGTGTACACTTAGTGTAACCTCGTAAAATTTGTATATATAAATCATTTGCCTTATTACATAATATATTTCGTATGTAGGTTGACGGACTTTGACAAGTTGCATGTACACAAAGGTTTTCTAGAGTGTGACCCACATTGTTTTTCTGTCACCTTGTGACACTTTTTTCATTTTATTCACAGATGGTTCTCATGCAACACCGGTTTTTTATCAAACTAATTATATTCAAGATGACTTAAGAAATCGTAATGACACGATTGCAAATAAACCATACCCCCGGCCGGGATTGAACCCGCGGTCATAGAGTCTCAAAACTCCAGCCCGTCGCTGGTCTAGTGGCTAACGCGACGGGCTGGAGTTTTGAGACAATATGACCGCGGGTTCAATCCCGGCCGGGGGTATGGTATATTCAAGATGACCTTTATTAATTAATGATAAAATACCTCTACACTTCTTTGTTTGACCTCACTAGTTTTGCCCTGCTAGAATGGCAGTTAGGCAAACACATTACAGTTGAGCCTGGCTAGGATCTAGTGTCGGATAATTATCTGGGATCAAGATTCTAAATAATAAATCTTTATTTACTACAAGTACATGTACAAAGTGTACGGGTCTACCTGACATCAGTGACATACTACTATAGACAGCCCCCTTTTATGCAGAGCATTTCTGGCAAATTAGGTCAGTTTTGTCCCAGGATGCGACCCACACCAGTCGACTAACTCCAAGGTATGCATTTTACTGATGGGTAAACACAGACAACCGGTGTAAAGAAACACGTCCGATGTTTCTACTCTAGCCGGGAATCGAACCTAGATCCTCGCTGTGTGAAGCCGTGTGGCCACCAGGCCACAAGTTAAGCTCTGGTTGTCTGGGCTGTCTGCAGTCTTGATTCTTAATGTCCTGTAGAAATAATTAGAATGTGATTAACACCTCGAGCCTGTCTGGCAGATTGTCTAGGAGCTAGATACCAATTTTTTGTCTTGGTAAAGATGTTCTCTTAACTTCCATTTTCTCTGTGGGACAGACCAGCCGATGGGAAATTCCCACGTGATAGTTATCACTATGAAACACAAAGAAACAACAAAAATATAATCTCAATTAAATCTATATTAGCAGTTTTTAAGCGGGGAGAAAAAGCCTCAGGATTTTTTCCAGGGAACTATGAGCGACCACAGAGCAAAAATAAGGAATGGGCTTACACATGTTTGTATGGGCTTACACATGTTTGTATGGGCTTACACATGTTTGTATGGGCTTACACATGTTTGTATGGGCTTACACATGTTTGTATGAGCTTACACATGTTTGTATGGGCTTACACATGTTTGTATGGGCTTACACATGTTTGTATGCCCTAACTTGCATTTTCATGAGGGGAGAGGGGAGTGCGCTCTCCGGGGAGGGGGTGCATGAGGGGAGGGGGTGCATGAGGGGAGGGGGTGCATGAGGGGAGGGGGGTGCATGAGGGGAGGGGGGTGCATGAGGGGAGGGGGGTGCATGAGGGGAGGGGGTGCATGAGGGGAGGGGGTGCATGAGGGGAGGGGGTGCATGAGGGGAGGGGGGTGCATGAGGGGAGGGGGGTGCATGAGGGGAGGGGGCGCATGAGGGGAGTGGGTGCATGAGGGGAGGGGGGTGCATGTGGGGTGGGGGGTGCATGTGGGGAGGGGGTGCATGAGGGGAGTGGGTGCATGAGGGGAGGGGGGTGCATGAGGGGAGTGGGTGCATGAGGGGAGTGGGTGCATGAGGGGAGGGGGGTGCATGAGGGGAGGGGGGTGCATGAGGGGAGGGGGTGCATGAGGGGAGGGGGGTGCATAAGGGGAGGGGGCGCATGAGGGGAGTGGGTGCATGAGGGGAGGGGGGTGCATGAGGGGGGGGGTGCATGAGGGGAGGGGGTGCATGAGGGGAGGGGGGTGCATGAGGGGAGGGGGTGCATGAGGGGAGGGGGGTGCATGAGGGGAGGGGGGTGCATGAGGGGAGTGGGTGCATGAGGGGAGTGGGTGCATGAGGGGAGGGGGGTGCGCTCTCCGCAGATCAAAATCTGAAATTGAATTAAAAATATATAAGTAGTTAGCCTTCAAAAATTAGTTATTTATCCACTAGTAGTTCCTTCTACTAGACACCACCTGACAGGGAGGTCGGCAGCTGGTGTCATGAACCTACCTACTGGTAACCACCTGACAGGGAGGTCGGCAGTTGGTGTCTTGAACCTACCTACTGGTAACCACCTGACAGGGAGGTCGGCAGTTGGTGTCGTGAACTTATCTAATGGCCGCTACCTGACAGGGTGGAATATATAAGGGTTTTAAAAGCTTCATTAACCAGGAAGACTGGTATCCTGACAGGGAGGTCGGCAGCTGGTGTCATGAACCTACCTACTGGTAACCACCTGACAGGGAGGTCAACAGCTGGTGTCGTCAGGGTCACCGCGTCGAGTTCATCTGTGTCTCCTCTCTTCCTTTTTTTTTAAGATATTACTAATTAATGCAATGATCCCGAGTGATTTTTTTCCTTATTTGTGTATATTTCAGTATACATGTGTACACGCACACTTTCAAAAACAGCCTTACGTAAATACACAAATCCATGTATGGATATGTGCACAAACATATATGTATTCATGCTTTTGTACTTTGCTTCTCTGGAATTTTGTGACCTCCCCCTCCTGTTTCTTTTGCATACATTGAGGCAAATGAAACTGATTTTGTGGAAAACTGGGAAGCCTTTCTAGGATAGCACAGCTATCGAATTATAGTAGTTAGTTCTTTACGCCTTCGTTTTCATGCATATATATCATAGTGAACAATCTAGACATACTTGCCAGACTCACACATACTTTGATGCTAAAGATGTTTAAGTAGAGGCTGCTCATAGAAATCAAGAGTACTGGTAATTGCTAGATGGGTAACTACCGAGGAAGTAAAAATTAGTACTAAGATAGGCAGGGTTAGAAGAGTACATACTGTAAAAGCAATTAACTAGTGTAACTATCTTAGAGGGGACGCTACCAGTAGAAGAGGGAACACATAGCAGCATTAACTGTAGAGCCAATGTTATAATAATTATAATAATCTTTATTTACTACAAGTACATATACAAGGTATACAGGCCTAGGTGACAACAATGACATACTACTATATAGAAAGCCACTTGTTATGCTCAGCATGTCGGGCAAATAAGGTCAGTGTCCCAGGATGCGACCCACACCAGTCGACTAACACCCAGGTACCCATTTTACTGATGGGTGAACATAGACAACAGGTGGAAAGAAACACGCCCAATGTTTCTACTCTGGCTGGGAATCGAACCCAGTCCCTCGCCGTGTGAAGCTAGAGCGCTAGCCACCAGTCCACCAGAGCCACCAAACTGAACTCAATCTCTCTCTCTCTCTCTCTCTCTCTCTCTCTCTCTCTCTCTCTCTCTCACACACACACACACAAAGAGGCCAGAGGCTGAAAAATTATATAAGTACAAGGATCTTAGGGTGAGCATCATACCAAGCACATCTCCTGAGGTGCACATAGACCAAATAACTGCTGCAGATATCCAAGTAAGGAGTACTTCACGGCTCTGTATATCGTGTACGTCAGGCCCATGTTGGAGTACGCAGCCCCATTTTGGAACCCACACCTGGCCAAACACACAAAGAAATTAGAAAAAGTGCAAAGGTTTGTAACAAGACTAGCCCCGGAGCTGAGGGGTTTGTCCTACGAGTAGAGGTTAACGGAACTCAACTTGACAACACTGGAGGACAGGAGGGATAGGGGAAGAACATAATAACATATAAAATACTTAGATGAATTGGCAAGGTAGACAGGAACAGAATGTTTTAGAGATGTGACACAGTAACAAGGGATCACAGGTAGAAATTGAAGACTCAGATGAATCAAAGCGATGTTAGGAAGCATTTCTTTAGTCAGAGAGTTCTCAGTAATTGGAATAGTGTGGAGAGTGAAGTAGTGGAGGCAGAAACCATACATAGTTTTAAGACAAGGTTTGATAAAGCTCATGGAACAGAGAGAGAGAGGACCTAGTAGTGATCAGTGAAGAGGCGGGGCCAGGAGCTATTAGGCGACCCCTGCAGCCACAAATAGGTGAGTACAATTAGTTGTGTACACACACACACACACACACAGGCCAAAGACACACGTGCTAGAGTATGGAAAAGGAATGGATAGCAAAGGACCAGGAAAACATGGAGTTGAGCCGAAGAGCCAGAAATGAATATGCATACATAAGGAGAGAAGCTCAGCGTCATTACGAGAATGACATACCATCAAAAGCCTAATCTGAACCCAAGTTGTTATACAGCCACATCCAGAGGAAAACAACAGTCACACATGACAACCAGCACGGCTTCAGAGGAATGAAGTCCTGAGTCACGAATCTACTGGTGGTCTGTAGCAATGTCACGGAAGTATGACAGGAGAAAGAGGGATGGGTAAAATGCATCTTCTTGGCTCACAAGAAGTCTTTTGATACAGTACCACACAAGAGACTGGTTCAATAGCTAGATGAGCAGGCAGGAATAGTAGGGAAACCACTATAGTGGATCAGGGAATAGATGACACGAAGGATCTTCGGTTTGTGTCCGCCTCATGACATCAACCAAATAACTGCCTGGCAACCCTGAGAATAGCGTATTGACATCAAAGGAATAATTTAAGCCACTGTACACCGTGTACGACAGGCCCATACTGGAGTATGCAGCACCAGCATGGAACTCACACCTGGTCTAACACGTCAAGAAATTAGCGAAAGTGCAAATGTTTGCAGCAAGACTAGTACTGGAGCTGAGAGGTATGTCAAACGAGGAGAGGTTAAGGGGGGGGAGGGGAGTACATGATAATGACATAAAATACTGAGAGGAATGGACAAGGTGGATAGGGACGGATTGTCTTAGAGAAGGGAAACAGAAGCAAGGGGTCACAGCTGAAAGTTGAAGACTGAGATGAGTCTGAGATGTTAGGAAGTACTTTTTCAGTCATTGAGGTGTCAGGAAATGAAACAGTCTGGAGAGTGATGTAGTGGAGGCAGGATTCATACATAGCTTTAAGAAGAGGTACGATAAAGCTCATGGAGCAGGAAGAAAGAAGACCTAGTTGAGACCAGTAAAGAGGACGGGTAAGGAAGTATGACTCAACCCCTGCAACCACAATTAGGCGAGTCCACACACACACACACACACACACACACACACACACACACACACACACACACACACACACACACACACACACACACACACACACACACACACACCCTGGGCAGCTCAGATATTGAGGACATCAAGTATGAGAGTCCCCTAGGAGCTAGCGACCACGTGGTTCTGTGCTTTGAATACATAGTAGAGCTGCAAGTGGAGAGAATAACAGGAGTTGAATGGGGAAAGCCTGACTATAAAAGAGGGGACTACATAGGGTTGAAGAACTTCCTGCGGGAGGTCCAGTGGAACAGAGAAATGGCAGGAAAGCCAGTAAATGAAATGATGGAATATGTAACAACAAAATGCAAGGAGGCAGTGGAAAGGTTTATTCCCAAGGGCAACAGTAACAACGGGAAGACCAGAACGAGCCCCTGGTTTACCCGACGTTGTAAGGAGGCAAAAACAAAATGCAATAGAGAATGGAAAAAGTACAGAAGGCAGAGAACACACGAAAATAGGGAGATCAGTCGCAGAGCCAGGAATGAGTACGCACAGGTAAGGAGGGAGGCCCAGCGACAGTATGAAAATGACATAGCATCGAGAATCAAGACTGACCCGAAACTGTTGTATAGCCACATCAGGAGGAAGACAACAGTCAAAGACCAGGTGATCAGATTAAGGACAGAAGGTGGAGAACTCACAAGAAATGATCAGGAGGTATGTGAGGAGCTGAACAGGAGATTTAAGGAAGCTTTTACAGTAGAGACAGGAAGGGCTGTGGGAAGACAGCACAGAAGGGAACATCAAGAGGGAATATACCAACAAGTGTTGGATGACATACAAACAACTGAGGAGGAGGTGAAGAAGCTCTTAAGTGACCTTGACACCTCAAAGGCGATGGGACCGGACAACATCTCCCCATGGGTCCTTAGAGAAGGAGCAGAGATGCTGTGCGTGCCTCTAACCACAATCTTCAACACATCCCTTGAAACTGGGCAACTACCTGAGAAATGGAAGACAGCTAATGTAGTCCCCATATTTAAGAAAGGAAACAGAAACGAGGCACTAAACTACAGACCTGTGTCTCTGACATGTATTGTGTGCAAAGTCATGGAGAAGATTATCAGGAGGAGAGTGGTCGAACACCTGGAAAGGAACAAGATTATAAATGAAAACCAGCATGGGTTCATGGAAGGCAAATCTTGTATCACAAACCTCCTGGAGTTTTATGACAAGGTAACAGAAGTAAGACACGAGAGAGAGGGGTGGGTAGATTGCGTTTTCCTAGACTGCAGGAAGGCCTTTGACACAGTTCCCCACAAGAGATTAGTGCAGAAGCTGGAGGATCAGGCGCACGTAAAAGGGAGGGCACTGCAATGGATAGGGGAATACCTGACAGGGAGGCAGCAACGAGTCATGGTACGTGAAGAGGTATCACAGTGGGCGCCTGTTACGAGCGGGGTCCCACAGGGGTCAGTTCTAGGACCAGTGCTATTTTTGATATATGTGAACGACATGATGGAAGGAATAGACTCTGAAGTGTCCCTGTTCGCAGATGACGTGAAGTTGATGAGAAGAATTAAATTGGACGAGGATGAGGCAGGACTGCAAAGAGACCTGGACAGGCTGGACATGTGGTCCAGCAACTGGCTTCTCGAATTCAATCCAGCCAAATGCAAAGTCATGAAGATTGGGGAGGGGCAAAGAAGACCGCAGACAGAGTATAGGCTAGGTGGACAAAGACTACAGACCTCACTCAGGGAGAAAGACCTTGGGGTGACCATAACACCGAGCACATCACCGGAGGCACACATCAACCAAATAACCGCTGCAGCATACGGGCGCCTGGCAAACCTGAGAATAGCGTTCCGATACCTTAATAAGGAATCGTTCAAGACACTGTACACTGTGTATGTTAGGCCCATACTGGAGTATGCAGCACCAGTCTGGAACCCTCACCTGGTCAAGCACGTCAAGAAGTTAGAGAAAGTACAAAGGTTTGCAACAAGCCTAGTCCCAGAGCTCAAGGGAATGTCGTACGAGGAAAGGTTAAGGGAAATCGGACTGACGACATTGGAGGACAGAAGGGTCAGGGGAGACATGATAACGACATACAAGATACTGCGGGGAATAGACAAGGTGGACAGAGATAGGATGTTCCAGAGAGGGGACACAGGGACAAGGGGTCACAACTGGAAGCTGAAGACTCAGACGAGTCACAGGGACGTTAGGAAGTATTTCTTCAGTCATAGAGTTGTCAGCAAGTGGAATAGCCTAGCAAGTGAAGTAGTGGAGGCAGGAACCATACATAGTTTTAAGAAGAGGTATGACAAAGCTCAGGAAGCAGAGAGAGAGAGGATCCAGTAGCGATCAGTGAAGAGGCGGGGCCAGGAGCTGAGTCTCGACCCCTGCAACCACAATTAGGTGAGTACAATTAGGTGAGTACACACACACACACACACACACACACACACACACACACACACACACACACACACACACACACACACACACACACACACACACGCTGTGTAATAGCCTAGAAAGTGACGTAGTGGAGGCGGGAACCATACATAGTTTTAAGACGAGGTATGATAAAACTCATGGGGCAGGGAGAGAGAGGACCTAGTAGCAATCAGCGAAGAGGCGGGGCCAGGAGCTATGACTCGACCCCTGCAACCACAAATAGGTGAGTGCAAATAAGTGAGTACACACACACACACACACACACACGCACACACACACACACACACATACACACACACACACACACACACACACACACACACACACACACACACACACACACACCTTAACTTGAAGTTTTGTGTAAAGAATGATTAAACATGATTTTAACACCTCAGATTCATCAGATGCTCGGGTGACTACAATTAGGTGAGTGCACACACGATACGATAAACCTCATGGAACAAGGAGAGAGGTATGACCTAGTAGCGACAAGTGAAGATTAGGAGCCAGGAGCTGTTGCCCGACCCCTGTAAAAACAAATCGGTGAGCACAAATGAGTACGGACACACGCACAAAAACCTAGCGACTTCTCACTCAGCAGCACAAGCTGCAAGCTGATGTATTGGTAGCCAGCTGAGGAAAGTCAGTGAACGAAGAATGGGAAAACCAAATGACATTTAAAAAAGGGAAGAGGAGCCGAGGAGGAACAGCAATGATGTGAGGGATGCAAAAGAAAAAAAAAGGCTCTTAGCTGAATTTAGATATTTGGTGGAAACAAATGGGAAAATTTAATGATCAGTAAATGAAAATGTGGGAAAAATAAAAAGTATTGGATGATAAAGAAAAGAAGTAAAAGACTGAGGCCACAGAAATGGAGGGGTTGAATGGAAGGAAGAATGAGGTGAAGAATGGAAAAAATACAGCAGCTGGGAAGAGAGATTATGAAACAGTCTTTACAGAAATACTCTCAATGAAGTGAGGTGCAGGAGATATTAGTGAAGCAGTAAAGTGCATGAATTAGCAGCTGGCAGATGAATGGCAGGTTCAAAAGATTATTGAGCAAACAAGTGGCGGCGGAAAATTCAACCAAGTAGCAAGTTTTCAGACGATAAGATAACCAAAAAAAAAAAAAAAAATGAAACACCAAGTCAAACTAACTACTGAGACAGAAATGATAATGAATCTTGTAACAGAAATCACTGTCAAGGCTGTCAGGCAGAAAGATATCAACTTAAATACCTCGATTAAGACAGAACAAAAAAAATTGGAAAAAAGCTCATGAGGAGAGGATGAAAGAGACAAAGAGGAAGCAGGAAATGTAAGTACAGTTACAGAGGCTCACCACCTGGAGCGCTCTATGAACTTACTGGGTTTAGTGCTTCTTAAAGATTATACGGTGCACAGATTCTTGAACGATTCCTTACTAAGGCGTTAAAACACTATTTGTTGGTTTGCCAGGCGCCCATAGGCTTTCTGGAGTCCTTTCTGTCTCCATTGTAAATACTTCCTTAAATCTTAAAATCTCTTGTCGAGCTTTTCACATCTCGGTTGTTTGTGATCTCTACTTCCTTCTTCAGCATGATTAACTGGTTCTTGTCACTTGTTTTCCTCCTGATATGGTTGTGCAACAGCTTCGGGTCAAACTTGTCTCTGGATGATTTGACATTTTCGTATTGCAGCTGGACCTCCCTCCTTATCTGTGCATATTGCAGCTGGGCCTCCCTCCTTATCTGTGCATATTCGTTTATGGTTCTTGTAATCTCACTATTTTTCTGGGCTCTTTGTCAACGTTTTTCATACCCGTAGGTTTGGCCTTTCCGCTTCACTTGTAACTCTGTTATGTATTCGAATCTCTGGGTCATGTGATCACCACCTCCTAGGGGCCCTTCATATGTGATGTTCTCCATATCTGAACTTCTCAAATTGAACATGAGGTCCAGTCCTGGTGGTTCATCCTCCCTCTCTTTCTCGTGTTCCTAACATGTTTATGCAGTTCAATCTCTTTGTGATTGAAATCACCCACAACTAGTAACTTCAGCTAGTGTATCAACCATTGCTATGTTGCTCTCATCATATTGTGTGTGTGTGTGTGTGTGTGTGTGTGTCTGTCTGTGTGTGTACTCACCTAATTGTACTCACCTAATTGTGGTTGCAGGGGTCGAGACACAGCTCCTGGCCCCGCCTCTTCACTGATCGCTACTAGGTCCTCTCTCTCTCTGCTTCCAGAGCTTTGTCATACCTCGTCTTAAAGCTATGTATGGTTCCTGCCTCCACTACATCACTTGTTAGGCTATTCCACTTTCTGGCGACTCTAAGACTGAAGAAATACTTCCTAATATCCCTATGACTCGTCTGAGTCTTCAACTTCCAATTGTGACCTTTTGTTTTTGTTTCCCCTCTCTGGAACAACCTGTCTCTGTCTACCTTATCTATTCCATGAAGTATTTTGTATGTCGTTATCATGTCTCCCCTGACCCGCCTGTCCTCCAATGTCGTTAGTCCGATTTCCCTCAACCTTTCTTCGTAGGACATACCCCTGAGCTCCGGAACTAGCCTTGGTGTGTGTGTGTGCGTGTGTGTGTGTGTGTGTGTGCGTGTGTGTGTGTGCTCACCTAGTTGTACTCACCTAGTTGAGGTTGCAGGGGTCGAGTCCAAGCTCCTGGCCCCGCCTCTTCACTGGTCGCTACTAGGTCACTCTCCCTGAACCATGAGCTTTATCACACCTCTGCTTAAAGCTATGTATGGATCCTGCCTCCACTACATCGCTTCCCAAACTAATCCACTTACTGACTACTCTGTGGCTGAAGAAATACTTTTTAACATCCCTGTGATTCATCTGAGTCTTCAACTTCCAACTGTGTCCCCTTTGTTACTGTGTCCAATCTCTGGAACATCCTGTCTTTGTCCACCTTGTCAAGTCCTCTCAGTATTTTGTATGTCGTTATCATATCCCCCCTATCTCTCCTGTCCTCCAGTGTCGTCAGGTTGATTTCCCTTAACCTCTCCTCTTAGCTATGGGACTAGTCTTGTTGCAAACCTTTGCACTTTCTCTAGCTTCTTTACGTGCTTGGCTAGGTGTGGGTTAAAAATTGGTGCCGCATACTCCAATATGGGCCTAACGTACACAGTGTACAGGGTCCTGAACGATTCCTTATTAAGATGTCGGAATGCTGTTCCGGGGTTTGCTAGACGCCTATATGGTGCAGCAGTTATTTGGTTGATGTGCGCTTCAGGAGATGTGCCTGGTGTTATACTCACCCCAAGATCTTTTTCCTTGAGTGAGGTTTGTAGTCTCTGGCCCCCCTAGACTGTACTCCGTCTGCGGTCTTCTTTGCGCTTCCCCAATCTTCATAACTTTGCACTTGGTGGGATTGAACTCCAGGAGCCAATTGCTGGACCAGGTCTGCAGCCTGTCCAGATCCCTTTGTAGTTCTTCCTGGTCTTCGATCAAATGAATTCTTCTCATCAACTTCACATCATCTGCAAACAGGGACACCTCAGAGTTTATTCCTTCTGTCATGTCGTTCACAAATACCAGAAACAGCACTGGTCCTAGGATTGACCCCTGTGGGACCCCGCTGGTCACAGGTGCCCACTCTGACACCTCGCCACGTACCATGACTCGCTGCTGTCTTCCTGACAAGTATTCCCTGATCCATTGTAGTGCCTTCCCTGTTATCCCTGCTTGGTCCTCCAGTTTTTGCACTAATCTCTTGTGTGGAACTGTGTCAAACGCCTTCTTGCAGTCCAAGAAAATGCAATCCATCCACTCCTCTCTCTCTTGTCTTACTGCTGGTACCATGTCATAAAACTCCAATAGGTTTGTGACACAGGATTTCCCGTCCCTGAAACCATGTTGGCTGCTGTTGATGAGAACATTCCTTTCTAGGTGTTCAACCACTCTTCTCCTGATAATCTTCTTCATGACTCTACATACTATACATGTCAGTGACACTGGTCTGTAGTTTAGTGCTTCATGTCTGTCTCCTTTTTTAAAGATTGGGAATACATTTGCTGTCTTCCATGCCTCAGGCAATCTCCCTGTTTCGATAGATGTATTGAATATTGTTGTTAAGGGTACACATAGTGCCTCTGCTCCCTCTCTCAGGACCCATGGGGAGATGTTATCCGGCCCCATTGCCTTTGAGGTATCTAGTTCACTCAGAAGCCTCTTCACTTCTTCCTCGGTTGTGTGTACTGTGTCCAGCACTTGGTGTGCCCCACATCTCCGTCATTCTGGAGCCCCTTCTGTCTCTTCTGTGAACACTTCTTTGAATCTCTTGTTGAGTTACTAACATACTTCACGGTCATTTCTTGCTGTCTCTCCTCCTTCCTTCCTTAGCCTGATTACCTGGTCCTTGACTGTTGTTTTCCTCCTGATGTGACTGTATAATAGTTTCGGGTCAGATTTGGCTTTCACTGCTATGTCGTTTTCAAATTGTCGTTGGGCCTCCCTTCTTATCTGTGCATATTCGTTTCTGGCTCTACGACTGCTCTCCTTATTCTCCTGGGTCCTTTGCCTTCTATATTTCTTCCATTCCCTAGTACACTTGGTTTTTGCCTCCCTGCACCTTTGGGTGAACCAAGGGCTCATCCTGGCTTTTTCATTATTCCTGTTACCCTTGGGTACAAACCTCTCCTCAGCCTCCTTGCACATTCTTGCTACATATTCCATCATCTCATTAACAGGCTTCCCTGCCAGTTCTCTGTCCCACTGAACCCCGTTCAGGAAGTTCCACATTTCCGTGTAGTCCCCTTTCTTGTAGTTTGGCTTCATTCGTCCTGGCCTTCCTGCTTCCCCCTCCACTTGTAGCTCTACTGTGTATTCGAAGCTTAAAACCACATGGTCGCTGAGGGGAGGGAGAGAGAGGGGGAGAGAGAGGTGGAGAGACAGGGAGGACTGGACATTGCTGGTGCTTTCGACCGGGTGTGGCACCAGGGCCTCTTAGCAAAACTTCAAGCACTGGGAATTGCAGGCTCTACGCTATGTCTCCTCAGTGATTACCTTCATGGTAGATCTCTAAGTGTAGTTCTCAATGGAACGGAATCAGCAAGACATCCTATTGGGGCAAGTGTTCCACAAGGAAGCGTGCTGGGACCATTGTTATGGAATGTCTACTTCAACGACCTTCTTCATCTCATCCCAGAATCACATGCATATGCAGACGACTGTACACTGACATTCATTTATCCAAGAGAAGAAATGCCAGCTGCTCTAAGCTACATCAATCACCAGCTGAGAGCTATATCAGCTTGGGGAAATAGATGGCAAGTAACATTTGCACCTGAGAAAACGCAAATGATGATCGTCTCTAGGCACCATGATGGTAATGCTGGTGCAGTAGTAAGGATGAATGGGAGGGTGTTGGCACCTTCAGAAGAAGTTGATATCCTTGGGGTGAAATTTGACTCCAAACTAACCATGAAGAACCATGTTGTAAATCTTGCAAACAAGGCAGCCAGGAAGCTTACAGCACTTCGCCGTATCTCGCATCTGCTTGACAGTAGGGGTTGCAAGATTCTGTACGAGGCACAAGTACGCTCACACCTTGAGTATGCTCCACTTTCTTGGTTTGCCTGCCCCCCCTCTCATCTGCGACTACTTGACAGAGTAGAGAACAGAGCAAGACGTCTCATCTCTCGCCTGGACCCATCCTGGATAGATCTGTCATTTCAGCAGAGCCTTCAACATAGGAGGGATATGGGTGGCCTTACTGTTATGTACAAGGCCAATATTGTCAAAGTACCACACTTGGATCCACTTCGAGGACAACGTGAAACAAGCTTTTATGCCACAAGACGGGCAGAAAGCAGCAACTTCACTCTGGCTGTACCCTTCTCCAGAACATCACTCCATCTGAGATCATGTATACCCAGGATGACTCGAGTATGGAACACATTCGTACAGCATAATGATGTCAATGAGATAAAGTCAGTTGATCAAATGAAAATGCTGGCCCACAGATGGCTCCAATTTCATCCTGTTCCCTACTTGTATGTCTCATAACAATAAAAATGCTTTCAAATGAGCTGATGTAGGTAACAGCTCTTAGCTTGCCAATAAAGTTAGGAATCCTTAACCTGTAAATAGCTTGTCAATAAAGCTAGGAATCCTTAACCTTGTCAAACCCTGTGTAAAAGAAAAAGAAAGAAAGGGGGAGAGTGACAAGGGAAAAGAGAGAGAGTGAGAGAGAGAGAATGGGAAAGATAGAGAAGGGAAAGGTAGAAGAGAGGGGTGAGAAGGGAAATGGGGGAAGAGAGAGAGAGAGAGAGAGATAAAGTCAGTTGATCAAATGAAAATGCTGGCCCACAGATGGCTCCAACTTCATCCTGTTCCCTACTTGTATGTCTCTTAGCAATAAAAATGCTTTCAAATGAGCTGATGTAGGTAACAGCTCTTAGCTTGTCAATAAAGTTAATCCTTAACCTGTAAATAGCTTGTTAGTAAAGCTAGGGATCCTTAACCTTGTCAAACCCTGTGTAAAAAAAAAAGGGGGGGGAAGGGAGAGAGAGGTGGAGAGACAGGGGGGAAGAGGGAGAGAGGGGGGAGATGAAACAGAGGGGAGAGAGAGGATTGGGGAGAGGGAGGGGAGGAGGGGAGGAGGGTAGGGGTGAGGAGGGGAGAGAGGTGGGAAAAGGGATTGGGGAGAGATGTTAGAAGGAGAGAGATGTTAGAGGGGTGAGGTGTTAGAGGCAAGAGATGTTAGAGGGGAGAGATGGGAGAGGGGAGATAGATAGGTAGAGAGAAATAGGTAAAGAGATAGGTAGTGAGAGAGAGATAGGTAGTGAGAGAGAGGTAGGTAGAGAGAGAGAGATAGATAAAGAGAGAGATAGGTAGAGGTAACGAGGGAGATACTGAGAGGGAGGGAGGGAAAGATGGTTAGAGGGTCAGTTCTCAGGAAGGTGTGAAATCCTGTGTATGTATGTGAGCTTGTGTACTACAGCTTTTACAAGTGCTTGTTCCTGTGTGTGTGTGTGTGTGTGTGTGTGTGTGTGTGTGTGTGTGTGTGTGTGTGTGTGTGTGTGTGTGTGTGCGTGCGCGTGTCAGTTCGCAACATTGCATAGTTGCACCTACCAATTCTTCCCATCTCGTTCAAGAGCAGATACCTTTCTGCTGGTAATGTCCCTTCTACATGTAGTATTTTTCACTCGGTAGTGTCCCTTTTACCAGTAGTTGCACCTGGGCATTAAGTTGCTCTACCAGTAGTTACTTTTTGAGCACTGCCTGACCTTTTTCCTGTACTCTTCCATTCCAGTGTAGTTATCTATCAAGTTATTTCCAATAAACTTATAATTTATATTCCACAGGTAATTATTCTTATATAATTTGCTTACCTTCCGGTTATCTTTCCACCAGTATTGATCAATTCTGAGAATACATGTCATTCCAGTAGTTACCTTCCACCAGTATTCATTATTCTTGTACCAGTAGTTACACTTCTAAAAGTAGTTATTGTTCCACAGTAATTATTCTTCCACCCATTATCATGCCACATTAAGCAGTAACAAAAATGTGAACATTATTAACGTAGCCTCACTTGTATGTAAGTTAAACTGCAGAGGCTTATAGTAAACATCACGTTATAATCTTAAGTGAACTGAAGAAGATGGTGGAAGCTAAAGTTGCAAGAAGGATAATAAAATCAGAATAAAAAAAAATATAAGACTGAAATTGCTAAAAATAATTTGTCACTATAAAAAAAATAACACTCCCAAAAAATCAATTATTTTTGCTGTGCATCGGCACATGTAATGTTTTTAAACGCGAGAATTTCAGTCTTCAACAACTAATCCTCTTATATTCTTTATTTTTCCTGGTGGAAGTATAACTACTGGTGGAAGTATAACTACTGGTGGAAGTATAACTACTGGTGGAAGTATAACTACTGGTGGAAGTATAACTACTGGTGGAAGTATAACTACTGGTGGAAGTATAACTACTGGTGGAAGTATAACTACTGGTGGAAGTATAACTACTGGTGGAAGTATAACTACTGGTGGAAGTATAACTACTGGTGGAAGTATAACTACTGGTGGAAGTATAACTACTGGTGGAAGTATAACTACTGGTGGAAGTATAACTACTGGTGGAAGTATAACTACTGGTGGAAGTATAAGTACTGGTGGAAGTATAACTACTGGTGGAAGTATAAGTACTGGTGGAAGTATAACTACTGGTGGAAGTATAAGTACTGGTGGAAGTATAACTACTGGTGGAAGTATAAGTACTGGTGGAAGTATAACTACTGGTGGAAGTATAACTACTGGTGGAAATATAATTATCTACTGGCGGAAGTATAAGTTCTGGTGGAAGTATAAGTTCTGGTGGAAGTATAAGTACTGGTGGAAGTATAAGTACTGGTGGAAGTATAACTACTTGTGGAAGGATAACTACTGGTGGAAGTATAACTACTGGTGGAAGTATAACTACTGGTGGAAGTATAACTACTGGAAGTATAACTACTGGTGGAAGTATAACTACTGGTGGAAGGATAACTACTGGTGGAAGTATAACTACTGGTGGAAGTATAACTACTGGTGGAAGTATAACTACTGGTGGAAGTATAACTACTGAAGTATAACTACTGGTGGAAGTATAACTACTGGTGGAAGTATAACTACTGGTGGAAGTATAACTACTGGTGGTATAACTACTGGTGGAAGTATAACTACTGGTGGAAGTATAACTACTGGTGGAAGTATAACTACTGGTGGAAGTATAACTACTGGTGGAAGTATAACTACTGGTGGAAGTATAACTACTGTATAACTACTGGTGGAAGTATAACTACTGGTGGACTACTGGTGGAAGTATAACTACTGGTGGAAGTATAACTACTGGTGGAAGTATAACTACTGGTGGAAGTATAACTACTGAAGTATAACTACTGGAAGTATAACTACTGGTGGAAGTATAACTACTGGTGGAAGTATAACTACTGGTGGAAGTATAACTACTGGTGGAAGTATAACTACTGGTGGAAGTATAACTACTGGTGGAAGTATAACTACTGGTGGAAGTATAACTACTGGTGGAAGTATAACTACTGGTGGAAGTATAACTACTGGTGGAAGTATAACTACTGGTGGAAGTATGGAAGTATAACTACTGGTGGAAGGATAACTACTGGTGGAAGTGGAAGTATAACTACTGGTGGAAAGTATAACTACTGGTGGAAGTATAACTACTGGTGGAAGTATAACTACTGGTGGAAGTGAAGTGGAAGTATAACTACTGGTGGAAGTATAACTACTGGTGGAAGTGGAATAACTACTGGTGGAAGTATAACTACTGGTGGAAGTATAACTACTGGTGGAAGGAAGTAACTACTGGTGGAAGTATAACTACTGGTGGAAGTATAACTACTGGTGGAAGTATAACTACTGGTGGAAGTATAACTACTGGAAGTGGTGGAAGGATAACTATATAACTACTGGTGGAAGTATAACTACTGGTGGAAGTGTAACTACTGATGGAAGTATAACTACTGGTGGAAGTATAACTACTGGAAGTATAACTACTGATGGAAGTATAACTACTGGTGAAAGTATGACTACTGGTGGAAGTATAACTACTGGTGGAAGTATAACTACTGGTGGAAGTATAACTACTGGAAGTATAACTACTGGAAGTATAACTACTGGTGGAAATATAACTACTGGTGGAAGTATAACTACTGGTGGAAGTATAACTACTGGTGGAAGTATAACTACTGGAAGTATAACTACTGATGGAAGTATAACTACTGGAAGTATAACTACTGGTGGAAGAATAACTACTGGTGGAAGTATAACTAGTGGAAGTATAACTACTGGTGGAAGGATAACTACTAGTAGAAGTATAACTACTGGAAGTATAACTACTGATGGAAGTATAACTACTGGTGGAAGTATAACTACTGGTGGAAGTATAACTACTGGTCGAAGTATAACTACTGGTGGAAGTATAACTACTGGTGGAAGTATGACTACTGGTGGAAGTATAACTACTGTTGGAAGTATAACTACTGGTGGAAGTATAACTACTGGTGGAAGTATAACTACTGGTGGAAGTATAACTACTGGTGGAAGTATAACTACTGGTGGAAGTATAACTACTGGTGGAAGTATAACTACTGGTGGAAGTATAACTACTGGTGGAAGTATAACTACTGGTGGAAGTATAACTACTGGTGGAAGTATAACTACTGGTGGAAGTATAACTACTGGTGGAAGTATAACTACTGGTGGAAGTATAACTACTGGTGGAAGTATAACTACTGGTGGAAGTATAACTACTGGTGGAAGTATACTGGTGGAAGTATAACTACTGGTGGAAGTATAACTACTGGTGGAAGTGGAAGGATAACTACTGGTGGAAGTATAACTACTGGTGGAAGTATAACTACTGGTGGAAGTATAACTACTGGTGGAAGTATAACTACTGGTGGAAGTATAACTACTGGTGGAAGTATAACTACTGGTGGAAGTATAACTACTGGTGGAAGGATAACTACTGGTGGAAGTATTACTACTGGTGGAAGTATAACTACTGGTGGAAGTATAACTACTGGTGGAAGTATAACTACTGGAAGTATAACTACTGATGGAAGTATAACTACTGGTGGAAGTATAACTACTGGTGGAAGTATAACTACTGGTGGAAGTATAACTACTGGTGGAAGTATAACTACTGGTGGAAGTATAACTACTGGTGGAAGTATAACTACTGGTGGAAGTATAACTACTGGTGGAAGTATAACTACTGGTGGAAGTATAACTACTGGTGGAAGTATAACTACTGGTGGAAGTACTGGTGGTGGAATAACTACTGGTGGAAGTATAACTACTGGTGGAAGTATAACTACTGGAAGTATAACTACTGGAAGGTGGAAGTATAACTACTGGTGGAAGTATAACTACTGAAGTGGAAGTATAACTACTGGTGGAAGTATAACTACTGGTGGAAGTATAACTACTGGTGGAAGTATAACTACTGGTGGAAGTATAACTACTGGTGGAAGTATAACTACTGGTGGAAGTATAACTACTGGTGGAAGTATAACTACTGGTGGAAGTATAACTACTGGTGGAAGTATAACTACTGGTGGAAGTATAACTACTGGTGGAAGTGGAAGTATAACTACTGGACTACTGGTGGAAGTATAACTACTGGTGGAAGTATAACTACTGGTGGAAGTATAACTACTGGTGGAAGTATAACTACTGGTGGAAGTATAACTACTGGTGGAAGTATAACTACTGGTGGAAGTATAACTACTGGTGTATAACTAGTATAACTACTGGTGGAAGTATAACTACTGGTGGAAGTATAACTACTGGTGGAAGTATAACTACTGGTGGAAGTATAACTACTGGTGGAAGTATAACTACTGGTGGAAGTATAACTACTGGTGGAAGTATAACTACTGGTGGAAGGGGAAGTAACTACTGGTGGAAGTATAACTACTGAAGTGGAAGTATAACTACTGGTGGAAGTATAACTACTGGACGAAGAATAACTCCTGGACGAATTACTACTCCTGGAAGTATAACTACTGATGGAAGTATAACTACTGGTGGAAGTATAAGTAGTGGTGGACGTATCACTACTGGTGGAAGTATAACTACTGGTGGAAGTATAACTACTGGTGGAAGTATAACTACTGGTGGAAGTATAACTACTGGTGGAAGGATGACTACTAGTGGAAGTATAACTACTGGAAGTATAACTACTGGTGGAATTATGACTACTGGTGGAAGGATAACTACTAGTGGAAGTAAAACTACTGGTGGAAGGATAACTACGAGTGGAAGTACAACTACTGGAAGTATAACTACTGATGGAAGTATAACTACTGGTGGAAGTATAACTAGTGGAGGAAGTATAACTACTGGTGGAAGTATAACTACTTGTGGAAGAATAACTACTGGTGGAAGGATAACTACTGGTGGAATTATGACTACTGGTGGAAGCATAACTACTGTTGGAAGTATAACTACTGGTGGAAGTATCACTACTGGTGGAAGGATAACTACTGGTGGAAGTAAAACTACTGGAAGTATAAGTACTGGTGGAAGTATAACTACTGGAAGTACAACTACTGGAAGTATAACTACTGGGTGGAAGTATAACTACTGGTGGAAGTATAACTACTGAAGTGGAAGTATAACTACTGGTGGAAGTATAACTACTGGTGGAAGTGGAATAACTACTGGTGGAAGTATAACTACTGGTGGAAGTATAACTACTGGTGGAAGTATAACTACTGGTGGAAGTATAACTACTGGTGGAAGTATAACTACTGGTGGAACTGGTGGAAGGATAACTACTCGTGGAAGTATAACTACTTGTGGAAGTATAACTACTGGTGGAAGTATAACTACTGGTGGAAGTATCACTACTGGTGGAAGTATAACTACTGGTGGAAGTATAACTACTGGTGGAAGGATAACTACTGGTGGAAGTATGACTACTGGTGGAAGTATAACTACTGGTGGAAGTATAACTACTGGTGGAAGTATAACTACTGGTGGAACGTATAACTACTGGTGGAAGGATAACTACTGGTGGAAGTATAACTACTGGTGGAAGGATAACTACTACTGGTGGAAGTATAACTACTGGTGGAAGTATAACTACTGGTGGAAGTATAACTACTGGTGGAAGTATAACTACTGGAAGGTGGAAGAATAACTACTGGTGGAAGAATAACTACTTGAAGTATTACTACTGGTGGAAGTATGACTACTGGTGGAAATATAAATACTGGTGGAAGTATAAGTACTGGTGGAAGTATAACTACTGGTGGAAGTATAAGTACTGGTGGAAGTATAACTACTGGTGGAAGTATAAGTACTGGTGGAAGTATAACTACTGGTGGAAGTATGACTACTGGTGGAAGTATAACTACTGGTGGAAGTATAACTACTGGTGGAAGTATAACTACTGGTGGAAGTATAACTACTGGTGAACGTATAACTACTGGTGGAAGGATAACTACTGGTGGAAGGATAACTACTGGTGGAAGGATAACTACTGGTGGAAGGATAACTACTGGAAGTATAACAACTGGTGGGATAACTAGTGGAAGTATAACTACTGGTGGAAGTATAACTACTGGTGGTATAACTACTGGTGGAAGTATAACTACTGGTGGAAGTATAACTACTGAAGTGGAAGTATAACTACTGGTGGAAGTATAACTACTGGTGGAAGTATAACTACTGGTGGAAGTATAACTACTGGTGGAAGTATAACTACTGTGGAAGTATAACTACTGGAAGTATAACTACTGGTGGAAGTATACTGGTGGAACTATAACTGGTGGAAGTATAACTACTGAAGTATAACTGGAAGTATAACTATAACTACTGGTGGAAGTATAACTACTGGTGGAAGTATAACTACTGGTGGAAGTATAACTACTGGTGGAAGTATAACTACTGGTGGAAGTATAACTACTGGTGGAAGTATAACTACTGGTGGAAGTATAACTACTGGTGGAAGTATAACTACTGGTGGAAGTATAACTACTGGTGGAAGTATAACTACTGGTGGAAGTATAACTACTGGTGGAAGTATAACTACTGGAAGTGGAAGTGGAAGTATAACTACTGGTGGAAGTATAACTACTGGTGGAAGTATAACTACTGGTGGAAGTATAACTAGTATAACTACTGGTGGAAGTGGAAGTATAACTACTGGTGGAAGGAATAACTACTGGTGGAAGTATAACTACTGGTGGAAGTATAACTACTGGTGGAAGTATAACTACTGGTATAACTACTGGTGGAAGTATAACTACTGGTGGAAGTATAACTACTGGTGGAAGTATAACTACTGGTGGAAGTATAACTACTGGTGGAAGTATAACTACTGGTGGAAGTATAACTACTGGTGGAAGTATAACTACTGGTGGAAGTATAACTACTGGTGGAAGTATAACTACTGGTGGAAGTATAACTACTGGTGGAAGTATAACTACTGGTGGAAGTATAACTACTGGTGGAAGTATAACTGGTGGAAGTATAACTACTGGTGGAAGTATAACTACTGGTGGAAGTATAACTACTGGTCGAAGTATAACTACTGGTGGAAGTATAACTACTGGTGGAAGTATAACTACTGGTGGAAGTATAACTACTACTACTGGTGGAAGTATAACTACTGGAAGTATAACTACTGGTGGAAGTATAACTACTGGTGGAAGTATAACTACTGGTGGAAGTATAAAGTATACTGGTGGAAAGATAACTACTGGTGGAAGTATAACTACTGGTGGAAGTATAACTACTGGTGGAAGGATAACTACTGGTGGAAGTATAACTACTTGTGGAAGTATAACTACTGGTGGAAGTATAACTACTGGTGGAAGTATAACTTCTAGTTGAAGATAACTACTGGTGGAAGTATAACTACTAGTGGAAGTATGGCTACTGGTGGAGGTATAACTACTGGTGGAAGGATAGCTACTGGTGGAAGTATAACTACTGGGGAAAGTATAAGTACTAGTGGAAGGATAACTACTGCTGGGAGTATAACTACTTGTGGAAGGATAACTACTGGTGGAAGTATAACTACTGGTGGAAGTATAACTACTGGTGGAAGTATAACTACTGGAAGGATAACTACTGGTGGAAGTGTAACTACTGGAAGTATAACTACTGGTAGAAAGATAACTACAGGTGGAAGCATAACTACTGGTTAAAGGATAACTACTGGTGGAAGTATAAGTACTGGTGGAAGTATAACTACTGGTGGAAGTATAACTACTGGTGGAAATATAACTACTGGCGGAAGTATAAGTTCTGGAAGTATAACTACTGGTGGAAGTAACTACTGGTGGAAGTATAACTACTGGTGGAAGTATAAGTACTGGTGGAAGTATAACTACTGGTGGAAGTATAACTACTGGTGGAAATATAACTACTGGCGGAAGTATAAGTTCTGGTGGAAGTATAAGTTCTGGTGGAAGTATAAGTACTGGTGGAAGTATAAGTACTGGTGGAAATATAAATACTGGTGGAAGTATAAGTACTGGTGGAAGTATAACTACTGGTGGAAGTATAAGTACTGGTGGAAGTATAACTACTGGTGGAAGTATAAGTACTGGTGGAAGTATAACTACTGGTGGAAGTATAAGTACTGGTGGAAGTATAACTACTGGTGGAAGTATAACTACTGGTGGAAATATAACTACTGGCGGAAGTATAAGTTCTGGTGGAAGTATAAGTTCTGGTGGAAGTATAACTACTGGTGGAAGTATAACTACTGGTGGAAGTATAACTACTGGTGGAAGTATAACTACTGGTGGAAGTATAACTACTGGTGGAAGTATAACTACTGGTGGAAGGTATAACTAAGTATAACTACTGGTGGAAGTATAACTACTGGTGGAAGTATAACTACTGGTGGAAGTATAACTACTGGTGGAAGTATAACTACTGGTGGAAGTATAACTACTGGTGGAAGTATAACTACTGGTGGAAGTGGAATAACTACTGGTGGAAGTATAACTACTGGTGGAAGTATAACTACTGGTGGAAGTATAACTACTGGTGGAAGACTACTGGTATAACTACTGGTGGAAGTATAACTACTGGTGGAAGTATAACTACTGGTGGAAGTATAACTACTGGTGGAAGTATAACTACTGGTGGAAGTATAACTACTGGTGGAAGTATAACTACTGGTGGAAGTATAACTACTGGTGGAAGTATAACTACTGGTGGAAGTATGACTACTGGTGGAAGGATGACTACTGGTGGAAGTATAACTACTGGAAGTATAACTACTGGTGAAAGTGTAACTACTGGTGGAAGGATAACTACTGGTGGAAGTATAAGTATTGGTGGAAGGATAACTCCTGGTGGAAGTACGGCTACTGGTGGAGGTATAACTACTGGTGGAAGTATAACTACTGGTGGAAGTATAACTACTGGTGGAAGGATAACTACTAGTGGAAGTATAACTACTGGAAGTATAACTACTGGTGGAAGTATGGCTATTGGTGGAAGTGTAACTACTGGTGGAAGGATAGCTACTTGTGGAAGTATAACTACTGGTGGAAGTATAACTACTGGTGGAAGTATAACTACTGGTGGAAGTATAACAACTGGTGGAAGGATAACTACTTGTGGAAGTATAACTACTGGAAGTATAACTACTGGTGGAAGTATAACTACTGGAAGTATAACTACTGGTGGAAGTATAACTACTGGTGGAAGTATAACTACTGAAGTGGAAGTATAACTACTGGTGGAAGTATAACTACTGGTGGAAGGATAACTACTGGTGGAAGTATTACTACTGGTGGTATAACTACTGGTGGAAGTATAAGTACTGGTGGAAGTATAACTACTGGTGGAAGTATAACTACTGGTGGAAATATAACTACTGGCGGAAGTATAAGTTCTGGTGGAAGTATAAGTTCTGGTGGAAGTATAAGTACTGGTGGAAGTATAAGTACTGGTGGAAGTATAAGTACTGGTGGAAGTATAACTACTGGTGGAAGTATAACTACTGGTGGAAATATAACTACTGGCGGAAGTATAAGTTCTGGTGGAAGTATAAGTTCTGGTGGAAGTATAAGTACTGGTGGAAGTATAAGTACTGGTGGAAGTATAAGTACTGGTGGAAGTATAACTACTGGTGGAAGTATAACTACTGGTGGAAGTATAACTACTGGTGGAATAATAACTACTGGTGGAAGTATAACTACTGGTGGAAGTATAACTACTGGTGGAAGTATAACTACTGGTGGAAGTATAACTACTGGTGGAAGTATAACTACTGGTGGAAGTATAACTACTGGTGGAAGGATAACTACTGGTACTGGTAACTACTGGTGGAAGTATAACTACTGGGTGGAAGTATAACTACTGGTGGAAGTATAACTACTGGTGGAAGTATAACTACTGGTGGAAGTATAACTACTGGTGGAAGTATAACTACTGGTGGAAGTATAACTACTGGTGGAAGTATAACTACTGGTGGAAGTATAACTACTGGTGGAAGTATAACTACTGGTGGAAGTATAACTACTGGTGGAAGTATAACTACTGGTGGAAGTATAACTACTGGTGGAAGTATAACTACTGGTGGAAGTATAACTACTGGTGGAAGTATAACTACTGGTGGAAGTAAAACTACTGGTGGAAGTATAACTACTGGTGGAAGTATAACTACTGGTGGAAGTATAACTACTGGTGGAAGTATAACTACTGGTGGAAGTATAACTACTGGTGGAAGTATAACTACTGGTGGAAGTATAACTACTGGTGGAAGTATAACTACTGGTGGAAGTATAACTACTGGAAGGTGGAAGTATAACTACTGGTGGAAGTATAACTACTGGTGGAAGTATAACTACTGGTGGGAGTCTAACTACTGGTGGAAGTATAACTACTGGTGGAAGTATAACTACTGGTGGGAGTATAACTACTGGTGGAAGTATAACTACTGGAAGTGGTATAACTAAGTATAACTACTGGTGGAGGTATAACTACTGGTGGAAGTATAACTACTGGTGGAAGTATAACTACTGGTGGAAGTATAACAACTGGTGGAAGTATAACTACTGGTGGAAGTATAACTACTGGTGGAAGTATAACTACTGGTGGACGTATTACTACTGGTGGAAGTATAACTACTGGTGGAAGTATAACTACTGGTGGAAGTATAACTACTGAAGTGGAAGTATAACTACTGGTGGAAGTATAACTACTGGTGGAAGTATAACTACTGGTGGAAGTATAACTACTGGTGGAAGTATAACTACTGGTGGAAGTATAACTACTGGTGGAAGTATAACTACTGGTGGAAGTATAACTACTGGTGGAAGTATAACTACTGGTGGAAGTATAACTACTGGTGTATAACTACTGAGTGGAAGGAAGGATAACTACTAGTGGAAGTATAACTACTGGAAGTATAACTAGTGGTGGAAGTATAACTACTGATGGAAGTATAACTACTGGAAGTATAACTACTGGAAGTATAACTACTGGAAGTATAACTACTGATAGAAGTATAACTACCGATGGAAGTATAACTACTGGTGGAAGTATGACTACTGGAAGTATGACTACTGGAAGTATAACTACTGGTGGAAGTATAACTACTGGTGGAAGTATGACTACTGGTGGAAGTATTACTGGTGGAAGTATGACTACTGGAAGTATAACTACTGATGGAAGTATAACTACTGGTGGAAGTATGACTACTGGAGGAAGTATAACTACTGGTGGAAGTATAACTACTGGTGGAAGTATGACTACTGGTGGAAGTATTACTGGTGGAAGTATGACTACTGGAAGTATAACTACTGATGGAAGTATAACTACTGGTGGAAGTATAACTACTGGTGAAAGTATGACTACTAGAAGTATAACTACTGGTGGAAGTATAATTACTGGTGGAAGTATAATTACTGGTGGAAGTATAATTACTGGAAGTATAACTACTGGTTGAAGGATAACTACTGGTGGAAGGATTACTGGTAGTATAACTACTGGTGGAAGGATAACTACTGGAAGTATAACTACTGGTGGAAGTATAAGTACTGGTGGAAGTATAACTACTGGTGGAAGTATAACTACTGGTGGAAATATAACTACTGGCGGAAGTATAAGTTCTGGTGGAAGTATAAGTTCTGGTGGAAGTATAAGTACTGGTGGAAGTATAAGTACTGGTGGAAGTATACTACTACTGGTGGAAGTATAACTACTGGTGGAAGTATAACTACTGGTGGAAGTATAACTACTGGTGGAAGTATAACTACTGGTGGAAGTATAACTATAACTACTGGTGGAAGTGGAATAACTACTGGCGGAAGTATAAGTTCTGGTGGAAGTATAAGTTCTGGTGGAAGTATAAGTACTGGTGGAAGTATAAGTACTGGTGGAAGTATAAGTACTGGTGGAAGTATAAGTACTGGTTGATGTATAACTACTTGTGGAAGGATAACTACTGGTGGAAGTATAACTACTGGTGGAAGTATAACTACTGGAAGTATAACTACTGGAGTGTATTAACAGCAGAGTGAGGGGTGATAACAGCAGAGCGAATGTATTAACAGCAGAGTGAGGGGGGTGATGACAGTGTGAAGATGATGACAGTATAGGGATGGTGACGAGTATATAGTGATGGCAGTATATAGTGATGGCAATATAGTGATGTTCATGACAGCACAGTGATGACAGTATAGTGATGGTGATGACAGTGATGCTGACAGCATAATGATGGTGATCACAGTATAGGGTGATAACAACAGTGACAGTGATGACATGGAACTGACAGTGATGACATCAGAATGACAGTGATGACAGCACTACTGGTATTACATCTTAAACAGTGTCTTATAACCGACGATCTTCCTATATTCGTATACATTTGCTGTCAGCATTAATTTTAGGATCACTGGGAGGCTGGACTCTGTCGTAACATAAACTGTAACATTGTACTAAATTATTCCTTAATTCCAATGTCTCAGTGTTATAATTACTTCTTTCAAAATATACAAACACCAAATGAGGAAAATAACAGATCTCGGAATCAATGCAGGCATTAAAAAGTTCTTTTAAAAAGGAAGCTTAATACATCTAGATAATGAACTCGACAAGGTGACCCTGACAACACCAGCTGTCGCCTTCACTGTTAGTATATCATCTCCACGTCTGATGATGGCCTGGTTAATGAAGGTCTGGAAACCCATATATGGCCATATATATCTCCACGTCTGGTGATGGCCAGTTGGTTGATATACCTCCACGTCTGGTGATGTCCAGTTGGTTGATATACCTTGGATGGCCAGTTGGTTGATATATCTCCATATACCTCCACGTCTGATGATGGCCAGTGATGGCCATGGTTGATATACCTCCATATATGGCCAGTTGGTTGATATACCTCCACGTCTGATGATGGCCAGTTGCTTTATATACTTCCACGTCTGATGATGGCCAGTTGGTTGATATACCTCCACGTCTGATGATGGCCAGTTGCTTGATCCATGATGATATTACTGTAATTCAGCTTTATATTGCGAGTTACCACATTATTATTATAATAAAAAAGAAGCGCTAAACCACAAGGGTAGGAGTTACCACTACTTCTCACTACTTATTTCAATCTTTACTCATAAGCATCTGCTTCAATCTTTCCTGTCATTGCATCAGTTTCTTTGTTTCTGTTTCTTTTGATTTTCATTTTCATAGCTGTGTCATGGTGGACAATTTGGATATGGTTCAGCAGCTCTGATATAAGTAGGTCAAGGCATTGACTTAAGCCGGTGGGAGAATTGGACCTGCCTCGCATGGGCCAGTAGGCTTGCTGCAGTGTTCCTTCTTATGTTTTTATGAGTGTAGGATTAACTCATACCACGGTATCAAATTTTCCTTGGTCGTTATTGCTCCCCCTGAATGGGGCCCAGCGTTTATAATGTATATAATGTTCATTTGATGTACATTGTCTTCCTCACAATTATATATTGCCAATATTATCATTAAGAGCTAAAATGAAAATATCTTGTTTTATATAATTATTTGACTTTGTTATATTAGTTATGTATGTAGGTAGGATATAACACACTACACTTCTTACTGTGCTCGCTATTGAAGAGATGTGATTGGCTGTCTGCGGTCGCAAACTGCCTTTCTAACTACCGCTCATTTGTTTGTGATAGGCCGTACCTTGCACCATTACTGGAGCACCATGGGCGAGTCACTTTTCACCACCTTGTGCTCGCATCAGGTGAGTCGAGAAAACTCTCTTCACAGCTGGTCATCGCTCGACCAACATCTCTCTCCATCTCTCCAGCATCTGTCTCCTCTCCAGCATCTATCTCCTCTCCAGCATCTCCCTCCATCTCTCCGGGGAGCACATCTCTCCTTTGTCTGTTTGTTCGTTATTTAGACTGTTTTGGCAAAGTATGGTTTCGCTGGTGAGTCGATGCATACTTCTTGTAACTGTTCACAGACGTTTTTCTGAGGCTGTGTGTCATTATGATACTAAGATGTAAGAACCAATGAAATTTAAGGAGAATGTATAGTGAACAACAAGTCAAGGTGAAGAGAGACTTACAGGTCAAAGTCAACTAGGGAGTTTTATGGTGAACTGAAGGTGAAGTAACCAATCAAGAATACTGGAAAACCAAAATATGATAGAAAATTAAAAACAAAGCAGTATAAACGATAATGAAAATAATATTAGTAATAATAATAATAACAATATGGCAAAAATCTAATAATTATCACTCACAGGATCCTGGATACCGACACCAGTAGTAAAAGGTTCAACTATGACTATTTCTTCCTTACATAATGCTTCTGATTAAATATATTTCTGCAATATTTTCTTCAACAGACGTAAATGAAAAATAAGGAAACAACGAATACTTGCGATCAATGCAGATCTCACCGATTTATAATTAATTAAAACACAGGAAGAACCGTCCAGTCTTTGAGCTCGACCTGATGATCTTGACGTCACAAAGGTCAACCTCACTCAGGATACGAATCTTCCTGGTTAATGAAGGTTTGAAAATTAATATATACCCCCACGTCAGGTGGTGACCAATAGACTGGCTCATGTAAACATTTAAGATACTTCACAGGCATCACTGAGATTAACACTGAAACTGGTTCATGGTACGTGTGCGCGCATGCATGTAAATATCCGACCTTCAAATTCAATTACGAAACACCAAAAACAGATATTATTAATTTGTTATAGTTTTCATAGAGGAGATTTCAAGATTCGCATTTGATACTCATTCATATATAATAACATGTACACATAACATTCGTGAACACACAAGAACAGGTACATATAACACGTAGTCATTACATTCATTTATAAATAATAACATGTTACATATAACACACAGTCTTCCACTAGTGACTCAAATGTGTCCATCTTTATATATTTACACATTTCATAAAGAATGTCGCTCACAAATACATTAAATTGCTAAATAAGTTAAAAAAAATTGTTCTCAGAATAAATTCATAGTGTAACATAAAAGGAATTCCAAAATTGTAATTAATTAGCCTCTCCTCGGTGGCCGAGCTGTGTGCGAGCTTCGTCTCGTCTAGATGACCTACTGTTTTAGGCTGTCTTGGTGGGTGTAATTACTGGACGCAGTTTTCTGTGTGTCCCCTCCAGTAATTTCACCCCCAGGACAGTCTCTACCGTAGATCAGCTAGATAATACCAAGTTTCTACCCAGTAAAGTCACTGGGGGTGGCAACCGCTGACTCTGGGGAAGTGGGGAAGGGAGTCCATCTGAGGTGGCACAAGTGGACTCCTGGAGACACTGATCTGGGGAAGGCACTGACCTAACTCGCTGACCTTAGGTAAGTGGGGAAGGGAAGACATCCGGGAGCGAACGGATGGATTCCTAGATACATGAACCTGGGGAAAGCATGAATACATGCAGTTGAGGCTGACCTTGGGAAAGTGTAGAAAGGAAGACATCCGGCGGTAGACGGATCGATTCCTGGATACATGAACCTGGGGAAGGCAAGAATACCGCTGACTTTGGGGAAGTGGGGAAGGGATTCTACCTGAGGTGACACCAAATGGACTCCTGGAGACACTGATCCAGGGAAGGCACTGACCTAACTCGCTGACCTCAGGTAAGTGGGGAAGGGAAGACATCTGGGAGCGAACGGATGGATTCCTGGATACATGAACTTGGGGAAGGTTGTTGTTGAAGCTGACCTTGGGTAAGTGGGGAAGGAGAGACATCCGGGAGCGAACGGATGGATTCCTAGATACATGAACTTGGGGAAGGTTGTTGACGCTGACCTTGGGTAAGTGGGGAAGGGGAGACATCCGGGAGCGAACGGATGGATTCCTAGATACATGAACCTTGGGAAAGCATGAATACATGCAGTTAAGGCTGACCTTGGGAAAGTGGGGAAGGGAAGACATCCGGCGGTAAACGGATCGATTCCTGGATACATGAACCTGGGGAAGGCAAGAATACCGCTGACTTTGGGGAAGTGAGGAAGGGATTCCACCTGAGGTGACACCAAGTGGACTTCTGGAGACACTGATCCAGGGAAGGCACTGACCTAACTCGCTGACCTTAGGTAAGTGGGGAAGGGAAGTCATCCGGGAGCGAACGGATGGATTCCTGGATACAGGAACTTGGGGAAGGTTGTTGTTGAGGCTGACCTTGGGTAAGTGGGGAAGGGGAGACATCCGGGAGAGAACCGATGGATTCCTGGATGCAGGAACCTGGGGAAAGCGTGAATACAGTTTGGTGAGGCTGACCTTGGGGAAGTGAGGAAGGGAAAACATCCGGAGGCAGACGGATGAATTCCTGGATACATAACCCTAGGGACGGCGAGGCTGGAAGGCAGAGATGAGAGGCGAGGCTGACCTTAGGGAAGTGAGGAAGGGGCCCACGGATGGATTCCTGGACACATGAACCCCCGGAATGCGAGGTAGGGGGGGTGGACCTTAAAGATGAACCACTGGCCTCCACGTGGCAAGGTCTGGTAACTCAGAGATAACTCTGAGGCTGACAGTGGTCTCAAATTATTATTATTATTATTATTATTGTTTTTATAATTCAAGATTTGCTAATTTGGATTCAAAAGCGTCTACCACAGTGGAATGATTCCCACTCCAGTCACTCTCATACAAGCCACGGTAGTGTTTTTATTTTGTTCATTCACCCGAGTTAACATTAATAAAAATAACATTAATAAAAATATTGCTCATATTGTTGGTTATATGGCAGGTCTCCTGGGTACACATGTCTGGTACTCTAACATAACGTAGGTCATCTGGAAAAGACCCGGGCCGGGACAAAACCTGGTGTGTTGCTGGAGGTGGACCCAACAGTTAGGTGTCTTCAATCAAAAACGTTTCGCCTACACAGTAGGCTTCTTCTGTTTAATACAGAGGCAGCAGCAGAATCAGTGAATGTAAGGCTGATGTAATTATAATCATGCGTGATCCCAGAAAGGTATCCCCGTACTGCATAAACCTTATTGTTCATATCTGTTGCTGTACATATTTCTTTGCTACTGTACTGTATTACCGTTCTTTTGTTTTAATTTTCTGTACTGGTCTTCTCTCTGTTCTACTGGTCGTCTCTGTTACTTTACAGTACCCATTCTTCTGTATTACTGTACTGTCTTCTGTGCTACCAGTGTCAGGGGAACGCCTTCCTCCTGAACAAAAGAATGGAAAAATAACAAATGAATAACTTGATGGATAATAATTATGGTATTTTTCTAAGGATTTTATTTAAAAATAAATAAAATAAAAATTGGCCGCTGTGGTCCAAGTAGGATGTTGGGACAGGAGTATCTTATGCCCAGGATGGTCTTCTGATGATGATTTAGTAGAAATGGTGTTGGTTATCCTGGGTGGCGGTGTTCGTCCCATGTTCTGAAAATCCTGTCACTACTTGGTTGTATCACCACAATTCAGATTTTAGAGGTGACGAGTCGTAATGTCCCACTACGTTCTGTAGACAGGGATCTTGCTCCAATTAACTAGCGTCTACCCTGGTTGACCAGGTCAGCAGCAGAGCTGATAATAAAGAAAACACTGGTTATATAAGTGTTAAATAAGTATGACACTGAAGAATGACAAAGGCTGGTATTCTACTTCAATGTCATTACTTGTAACCAGGTAAATTAGTATCATTGACGAGTCTCCTTTATCTCTTATATTTGTGGCTCTCACCCATCCACCCCTGCGGGTTTACCACTGCTGGTGATACATATCCATCAAGGTGGATCACCCTGACGGATCTTGATCCAAGGAACTACAGTTATCACCCCTTTTTACATCTATACTGACTGACCTTCAAGCTGTTTGATCCCTACGGGTTTACGCTTCCCAGTGATACATATGAGCTAGGACTAAAGTCGGAGCATTACGCTGAGGTCAGTGGTCAGTACGCTGAGGTCAGTGGTCACGTGTGGTCATACCTGTCCTGAGCTGTCTGGGTATTAGCGTGGGGTGTTACCAAGCACCATGGCTTCTTGTAGTGTTTTAGAATCTCAGGTTAAAGTGTTGAAGAAGGAGGTTCTATTTCTTCAGGAGGAAAATAGGAGGCTGAAGCTTCGCCTAGATGTGTTTGACAGTGAGTGTGAGATAGTTGGTGCTGGTAAGGAGGAAATGCTTACCACCTGTGAGAGTGACAGCCGCTTTAAGTGGCAAGTGGTTCACAGTTCAGGAAGAAGGAAGATAAGGAGGGTTAATAAAGAAGATGTGAAGGTAGGAAATCAATTCTCTGTCCTCCAAGACGAGTGTACTTGAGTGGTTAGTGAGGTTAAAGGTACCTCTGACTCCCCTGCTAATCAAGGTAAGAATATTCTGATTGTGGGAGAGACTCAGGTAAGATATATGGGCTGTGTTTTTTGATAGAAAAGTCAGACAGAGAGTATGCCTCCCAGGAGCTGGTGTTGGTGACATAGTCAGCAGGTTGGATAATATTATGTCAGGTAATGAGAACAAGCCCATTATCTGTCTTAGTGCTGGTGGAAATGACATTGGGAAGGACAGGATAAGTACATGTCAGCCATAAAAGTAGTCAGGTCTGAGGGAGGGATCCCTATCATACGTAGCATCTTGCCTAGAAGGTGAGTGGGCAATGAATGGATGTCTAGGGCAATTGGTATAAATTGCTGGCTAGATAGGTACTGCAAGGAACTTGCAATCCCATTCATTGATAACTGGGGCAAATTCTATGGCAAGCATAATATGTCTGCAATGGATGGGATTCATCTCTCTGGGGTTGGAGTGGTTGCAATAGCCAATTCGATTGAGGGGGTAATTGATGACTTGTCTAGGTATGGGTGTTAGTAGGAAACAATTAGGCTGCAATATTATTGTTAGAAAAAGCAGATATTACCAGGATACCTCAGGGATATGTTTAAAAGACAATATTCAAAATAAAGTTCCTAATAAAGGCAAAGCAACTGATCAACAAACAAAGAGAGTTTGCAAAGGGCAACGAGTAACTAGCTCCCTTAAGATTTACTATACAAATAGTAGGAGCCTAAGAAATAAGATAGAGCTAAGATTACTCGCAAGTGCAGGTAATATAGATATTATTGCTATAACTGAGACCTGGTTCAACTTGAAGGATAGAGAAATGTTTTCTGAATGCAGTATAAAGGGTTATAAACTATTCCACACTGATAGGATCAACAGGAAGGGTGGTGGAGTGGCGATGTATGTCAGAGATAATTTAACTTGTGTTAGACATGATATAAGAATAGAAACATCTGCCACATAATCTGTTTGGCTACAGTTTCTCGAGGGGTATGAAAATTAATTTTGGGTGTGATATATAGGTCCCCAACCTTGACAGGGAGTGCAGTAAGCTGCTATGGGACGAAATTCACAAGGCATCTAGATATGAAAATGTTGTGTTAATGGGGGATTTTAACTTTACACAAATTGATTGGAACAATTTGACAGGAAATCTTGAGTCTAGTGATTTTCTTGATACAGTTCAGGATGCTTTTTAAAACAGTTTGTGACTGAACAACTAGAGGAAACAATCTGCTTGACTTGATTCTTGCCAACAAAGATTCACTAATTAATAATCTTGAGGTTAATGATGAGCTTGGGGAAAGTGATCACAAATCACTTAGTTTCAATATATTATGGAATTACCCAGTAAACTCCAATCAAGTCTCTGTCCCAGACTTTCGATTGGCTGACTTCAAGGGACTGAAAAAATACCTGGGTGGGCTAAATTGGGATGACCTGACTATGGGTCAGGTAGCTGGTGTTGGTTGCCAATATGACGTTTTTCAGAGCATAGTTCTAGCTGCCCAGACAACTTTTGTTCCGAGTAGGGAAATTAGATCTAACAAAAATGATCCCAAATGGATGAACAATAGATTAAAACATCTCATTGATCAAAAGAGAGGCATATATAGGCGTATTAAAAGAGCAGAAGGGTAGTTATGAAATCAATATATTCATTTAAAGAGAGAAATAAAAAAAAGGAATAAGAAAACCAAAAAGGGATTATGAGGCCAAGGTCGTAAGACTAGCCCAAAAGGGTTCTTTCAGGTATACAGAAGTAAGATTAGAGACAAGATAGGCCCACTTAAGAGTAGCTCTGGTCAGATCACTGGCAGTGATAAGGATATGTGTGAAATTTTCAATTCTTACTTCCTCTCAGTTTTTACTCAGGAAGATACTAACGAAATTCCAGAAATAATAAATTATGTAGAACAGGACTATAATAAACTATGCACGATTACGGTAACTAGTGACATGGTCCTCAGACAAATAGAGAAATTAAACCTAACAAATCCCCAGGCCCTGATGAACTGTTTACGAGGGTGTTAAAGGAATGTAAAGGGGAACTTTGCACACATTTGGCTAATCTTTTTAACATATCACTACAAACTGTCATAGTGCCTGATAAGTGAAAAATGGCAAATGTAATCCCTATTTACAAGGCAGGTGACAGGTCCTTAGCTTCGAACTATAGACAAATGAGCCTTACCTCCATAGTGGGAAAATTTATGGAATCAATAATTGCCGAGGCAATTCGTAGCCATCTTGATAGGCATAAACTGATAAATGAATCTCAACACGGTTTTACTAAGGTGCGTTCCTGTCTTACGAATTTACTAACTTTTTTCACTAAGGTGTTTGAGGAGGTAGATCATAATAATGAATATGATATTGTGTATATAGACTTCAGTAAGGCTTTCGATAGAGTTCCACATCAGAGACTTTTGAGGAAACTTAAGGCACAAGGAATAGGAGGAGAAATTTTTTCCTGGGTAGAGGCGTGGTTGACAAATAGGCGAAGTGTTCGGATTGTAGGTATTCCATGTACAAGTTGGCTAGGATGGCACTGATGGGGGACCCTATTCCCATGCCGTAGGTTTGTACAGCCTGTTATTGAAAGAAAAACAGTTGAAATTAACACAGAGTTCAATCAAGTCAACAAAATCTCCGGGAGGTAGAGGAAGATTAAGGTCCTGATTGACTTTACGTCGTAGAACCTCGATGGCTTTTGTGGTAGGTACTTTTGTGAAGAGGGAAGTCACGTCAAAACTGCTTAGTTTCTTGTTACAGATTGATAGGTTTTGGATGCGGTTGAGCAGATCACCTGAATGTTTAAGATGAGCGGGGCTGATGGTCCCCAGAAGGCAGGAAAGATGTTTGGCAAGAACTCCAGCTAGTTTGTGTGGTGCACTGCCTATACCTGACGTGATTGGTCTGAGAGGAATATTATGTTTGTGGGTTTGGGTAAACCATACATGTGTGCTTGTTTAGGGTTGCTGGGTAACAAGTACAGAAGTTTCTTCCCTTCTCTAGTGCATTTGAGTATTTGTCTGGTTTTATATTGAAAATCTTTGGTAAGTGTCTCCCACTGTTGAGTGCTGATGGGTTCGTATGTAGACTGATCATTCAAGAGGCCCATCGTTTTGGTGTTGTAGTCACTGGTGTTGAGTATGACGACTCCACCTCCTTTGTCGGCGGTGGTGACGATAATGTTGGGGTCGTTGGCGAGGTCCTTAGCCCTTTCAGGGTCCATCCCATAGATCTACGGCTTTACGTTCAGGGTCCAAACTGTAGATCTACGTCATGAGCTCAGCTCACTCTGATAAACTGTGAGTGGTACATTTGGGCCTAGATATGAGAGAATACATCTATGTGGTATGTGTGCACCACATAAAACAGATCCTGCAGCACACCGTGTATAATGAGAGAAAAAAACAGAAATCACGATTTTTCGATTACAACAGCGACTTTGCAGTGTTTTTTCGTATGTTTTTTATAGTTGTATTTGCTATTTCTTGGTCTCATTTGATAGAATGGAAGACATATTACAGAAATACAGATGATTTTGATTGGTTTTAGCACTGGAAACGGCTTGAAACTGAGCTCAAAATAGCAGAAATGTTAATTTTTTGCCGATATTCAAGAGTAAACAAACGACCTCGCACGTCTAATACATGCCAGCTGGTGGGTCTAATATGCATTCACAAATATGGTGATGATATTTATATAATTATTACAGTATTGCATAACAGTAAATCTTCTATTTTTTGTTGTGAATAAAAATTCATTATGTGAATAAAAAATCAATATGAAATTTATTTGTAAAGCCTCAAAACGTAACTAATGGACAGAGGAAATGTTAGTTTAGTTCCAGGAATACCTACATTGTTTATTCTGGACCCTATTTTGAAATTGGAATATTTTGAACTTTGTGTTAAATTGACCAAATTAAAAATTTCCGGTCACTTTAATTTGTAGTTGAAACAGTTGACTTGGCGATTTCTTCAAATTCAAAGTTTATTCTCTATAAAGATTACAATGTTGAATTTACAGAATTTGGTTGTTGTGTGGTTTACATGTAGTTAAATAATGATTACAGAGTGTACCACTAGAACGCCTAGCATGGCTAGGCATTTCGGGCAGACTTAGTTTAATTCTTAATTTTAAAATATTACAAATTATGAGGTAAGTTGGTATTATGGCTAAGTGACTAAATACTAGTTTGTGAGTTTAGCAATGTGAATGCTTTTGTTTTGGCACAGTACATAGTTTCAGTATTGGAGTATCATAGGATTCATTATTTTAAGATTGAGATTAATATTTCTGTTTATGGTCAAATGGGTGAGTGAGTGTAAGTGTGAACCACCAGGTGGTATTCGTGTAGTTAGTTGATGGGGTTTATCAGGGAGATAAGATGTTTTCTAATGGTAGTTTTGAAGGTGATGAATGTGTCTGCTGTTCTAGAGTTCTCAGGTAGGGTGTTCCAGATTTTAGGGCCTTTGACATACATTGAATTTTTGTAAAGGTTTAGTCAGACATGGGGAATGTCGTAGAGATGTTTGTGTCTGGTGTTATGCCTGTGGGTTCTGTCACAACTATCAAGAAAGCGTTTTAGGTCAAGGTTGATATTGGAGTTTAAGGTCCTGTAGATGTAGTAAGTGTGGATGTACTGATCTATGAAGAGTGGGGGGGTGTGTTGCCAGGGATGGAATTTAGTGATTATTCTTACTGCAGCTTTTTGTTGGGTTATTATTGGCTTTAGGTGTGTTGCTGCAGTTGATCCCCAAGCACAAATAGCATAGGTGAGGTATGGATAAATAAGTGAGTGGTATAGTGTGAGAAGGGCATTTTGCGGCACGTAGTATCGTATCTTGGAGAGGATCCCAACTGTTTTGGATACTTTTTTGGTTATGTGTTGGATATGGTTGCTGAAATTCAGGTTGTTGTCAAGGTATAGGCCTAGGAATTTGCCCTCATTATGTCTGGTAATTAGAGTGTTGTCAATCTTAATGTTAATTTGTGCATCTCCTGCTCTGCTACCAAACATAATATAGTAGGTTTTGTCAGTGTTAAGCGTAAGTTTATTGGCTGTCATCCAAATCGATATTTTGATCAGCTCCTCGTTAACAATGGTGTTGAGAGATGACATAAGTCGTGTCGTCAGCAAAGAGAATGGGTTTCAGGTGTTGGGATACGTTTGGAAGATCATTGATGTATATGAGGAAGAGCAGGGGACCAAGGACACTTCCCTGCGGAACTCCAGTATCAAGTGGATGTGTTGTTGATGCTGTGTCTTTAATGGTAACATACTGATACCTATTAGTAAGGTAAGATTTGAAATAAGCAAGCGCATGGCCTCTTATACCGTAATGGTCAAGTTTGTGGAGTAGGATGTCGTGGTCTACTGTGTCAAAAGCTTTTCTTAGGTCAATAAAAATTCCTAGTGGATATTCCTTATTTTCCAATGCTGTGTAAAGCAGATCTAGCATTTTTATGATTGCATCATTAGTGCTTTTATTTTTCCTAAATCCAAATTGGCAGGGGTTGAGTATGTTTTGTGCTGTTATAAATGAATATAGTCTCCTGTGCACGAGTTTCTCAAAGATTTTGGATAGCAATGGTAAGTTTGATATTGGCCTATAGTTGTTTAAGTCTGTAGGGTCACCACCTTTATGTATTGGTGTAACCCTTGCCATCTTGAGTAGTTTCGGGAAGGTGCTAGTTTCTAGTGGCTTGTTAAAAAGTAATGAAATTTCTTGTGCTCAATCGATAGAATAGAAGTAATACTAGTGAAATAGCTAAGAATTTGGTTGACTGGAATAATGTAATTGGCCTAAAATGGGAGTCGAAGTCCGCAAAATCGCCGATTCATAAATATCGCTGACACATCAAAATTCGCGAAAGTATAATTTCGTCAATTTTCCATCAAATTTTGTACTTTTTGTTTTATTACCTTCACAAAAAGATTCTCTACCATTTAATAAGAAAAAATAACAAATTTTTTTTTTAAATTCTTGGACACTGGGGCACCACTTCAGATTTGGGCCTTGGACCCTGAAGGGGTTAAGGGCAATGATGTATCGTCTAGGAAGATTAGAAGAAGAAGGTTCACATGAAGCTGCAGTGAGGATGCCCTGTACATAACCCTTCTGGAAGTTGCTGTCACTGTGTCTATGGTTCCTGGTAACTAGGTTGAGTTGATAACCTATCATCACGCACCTTAACTGACTACGAGAAACAGGCACTGAGTCTGGGACTCAAATTTATCACCAACATACACAAACCTAACTATCAACTCAACCTAGTTACCAGGAACCAAAGACACAGTGACAGCGACTTCCAGAAGGGTTATATACAGGGCATCCTCACTGCAGCTTTATATGAACCTTCTAATCTTCCTAGACGATATATCATTGCCCTTAAGGACCTCGCCAATGACCCCAACATTATCGTCACCACCGCCGACAAAGGAGGTGGAGTCGTCATACTCAACACCAGTGACTACAACACTAAAATGATGGACCTCTTGAATGATCAGTCTACATACGAACCCATCAGCGCACAACAGTGGGAGACACCAAAGATTTTCTAAACAAAACCAGACAAATACTCAAATACACTAGAGAAGGGAAGAAACTTCTGTACTTGTTACCCAGCAACCCTAAACAAGCACACACGTATGGTTTACCCAAGACCCATAAACATAATATTCCTCTCAGACCAATCACGTCAGGTATAGGCAGTGCACCACACAAACTAGCCGGAGTCCTTGCCAAACATCTTTCCTGCCTTCTGGGGACCATCAGCCCCGCTCATCTTAAACATTCAGGCGACCTTCTCAACTGCATCCGAAACCTATCAATCTGTAACAAGAAACTAAGCAGTTTGGACGTGACTTCCCTCTTCACAAAAGTACCTACCATTGAGGTTCTATGACGTAAAGTCAATCAGGACCTTAATCTTCCTCTACCTCCCGGAGATTTTGTTGACTTGATTGAACTCTGTGTTAATTTCAACTGTTTTTCTTTCAATAACAGGCTGTACAAACAAACCTACGGCATGGGAATGGGGTCCCCCATCAGTGCCGTCCTAGCCAACTTGTACATGGAATACCTAGAGTCCGAACACTTCGCCAATATCATCCCTTCAAGTGTCACTTGGTTACGTTACGTGGACGATGTCCTCATAATAACGCCCAAACGTTTTGATGTATGGAATCTACAGCCAAGGCTCAACGCAGTTGAACCGGCGATCCAGTTTACACTAGAAGAAGAATCCAATGACAGACTACCTTTCCTCAACGTCCTCATTCACAAAGTAGACAACAGCCTAAGATTTCAAGTTTGTAGGAAACCTACCAATAAAAACAATCTCACACACTTCTATTCCAGTCAAGATACTAGGACCAAAAGAGGCATCATCATCAGGTTTTTCCTAAGAGCATACCGAATTTGTAGTCCTGAGTTTCTTGACGAGGAATGTACATACATTCACCGAACCTTCACAGATTTACATTTTCCTTCCTTCTTCATCAAAGACTGCAAGAAAAGAGCCCTTCAGATCATTAATTCTCCATGCACCAACACCACTCCCAACAAAGTTATAATTCTTCCCAACAGCCAGGTTGCACTGAACGTTTCTAAAGTACTTTCACAAGCTAACACCAGTCACCATCGCTTCCAGCACTTCGATAAAGGATCTAACCAGAAAAAAATCCAAGCACCACGAACCAGTGTTGTCGCAGCCCCCTGTGGGGGCTGCGACAAGATTTATGTAATAAAGTTGGTAGAATTACCGACAATATGTAAAGTAAAAGGACACAAGTGCAACTAATGTGACATTTATTGGGGCAACGTTTCGCTCTCCAGGAGCTTTATCAAGCCATTACAAACAATACATGGACACAGAGGGTATATAAAGGCTCAGAGTGAGGTGAATACTAGTGAGGTACCATTTCGATGTTCACTAGTGGTAGTAGTAGTAGTAGTAGTAGTGGTAGTGACAAAAGTAATACAATATGGTAGAGCAATTAATTCGTACATGAGTAAAAGGATATAAAAGCTATTACTTGGGTAACATAAAAATAGGTTGGACAAATATAAACTGGAAAGAGGCAGCTTGTTTCAGTGTTCACTCTCTGTGCTTTGTGTAGTATAACAGGAGAGACTATGTGATGGCAGGGTTTACTGTTTTCAGGAGGATTCTTGCTAAGACTTCGGAGATGGTGAAGCTGCCGTTGTTTTGTTTAATTGTATTCGAAACAGCGATCAGTGCTGATTCAAGGAACTTGCGTGTGCGGAAATTAGTTTCTTTAATCACTAATTGGGCGTCTCTGAATTTCATAAGATGATTGGTGGAATTTCGGTGTTGTACACAGGCATTGTTTAAGTTGTCGTTCCTACATGCGTTCATTGAGGCGGGTGTCGAGGTTTCTTGCTGTTTCACCTACGTAGATCTTGTCACAGCCTCCACAGGGTATAGTGTAAACTCCTGCATTGACTGGTTCGTGGTGCTTGGGTTTTGTCCTGGTTAGATCCTTTATTGAAGTGGTAGAAGCGATGGCGACTCTGGTGTTAGCTTGTGAAAGTACTTTTGAGACGTTTAGTGCAACCTGGCTGTTGGGAAGAATTATAACTTTGTTGGGAGCGGTGTTGATGCGTGGAGAATTGATGATCTGAAGAGCTCTTTTCTTGCAGTCTTTGGGAGCATCAACACCGCTCCCAACAAAGTTATAATTCTCCCCAACAGCCAGGTTGCACTAAACGTCTCAAAAGTACTTTCACAAGCTAACACCAGAGTCGCCATCGCTTCTACCACTTCAATAAAGGATCTAACCAGGACAAAACCCAAGCACCACGAACCAGTCAATGCGTGTAAGTGCTCTAAGTAGTTCACTATGTCTCACGACTCGACTAGACTTAAACAAGTGACTGACAAAGTCCTCAAATAAAATAACTTCTTGACCAACTGGCAACCAGAACAGTCTGCTTGAACCACAAAAAGAATGCTAAGCCCAATAGCAATATAACAAGCGACTGCGGCACAGAATCAGGAACAAGGAGATAATATAACGACACTAAGTAGGGACCATCTGCAGATCCTCCACAAAGGTTACAAAACTCCCATAATACTGAATCTAAGTTCAGCATAAGAAAATACCCGACTGTGACAATACACAGAAACCAGTACAAATTAGGTCATAAGCTATAGTTCAGGACCTGAGTTGCTCAGAGTGTCTATGAGACACACAACCTCAGTACAACATCGAAAATCACTAAGTCTATACAATGTTCTGTGAACAGAGTTCTACAGAACTAACAAGAATAATGAGACAGACAATCTGTCCAACCACCAAGCGAGTCTAGAGCAGACTGAATACTTCAAGCGAGGTGAGGACACCCCCCTCGATCACATGATAGCTCTGTGGACAACTGCAGCTCAGAAGCCGGCAGTGTAACGAGCGACAAGCGATAATTACAGTAGTTTGACAATCAAGACTTGAACTGAGCACATATTATGTACATCCTAACAACATAAGTCAAATAACAATATAACAGTCAAATAATAATATGAAGTCATACATTTACGATTTAGCTATTATCGCAAATATAAGCAATATAAAATTATATGAAAAGATAATATACATTATATATACACATAATCATTGTAACCCATTCAGGGGTTGCAACACCCCCCCCCCCCCAACACGACAGACGGTCGCACTAGGAGTTGCATTAATGTCTTTCACATTATTACTGATTACTCATATCAATACAATTTAATATAAATATTAATCAGTCTCTCTTGTGCCAAGCACCTCTACAGTTTCACAGCGTCCGTCACTAGGATATGCCCCTAGTACTAGGGCAGTACACAGTATCGTATCTCTGCATACTCGTGGTTATAATTATCATCAGTGTTATTATCAATCACAAGTGGTTTTTTACATATACTAGCATGAAGGATATCGTTCCCTATCAACAAGTCCACTGACCTGATGGGAAATACACCACTGGATATACCCACTGAAATATAACCAGTATAATAGCTTGTTTCAATATAAACTTTGTGCAGAGGCACTTTTATAACAGCCCCTCCATAGGCTTCTAACAATACATCTATCTTGCAATAGGTATCGTCAGTTATGGGCAGTACATCTTCTCTTAATAACGTGAGATAACTGCCAGTGTCTCTGAAAGAAATTATCTCAGTTAGATGTGATTCGTCAAATCCTACTTTATCTCTCGAAAAGTAAGGACTCATCGCTGAACGAATCTTTTCGTCAGATACACTTTCTGACGCTAGTCATCTATCCTGAGTAACATTATCTAAAACAGTAGGATAAGAGGAATTGCTAGAATTTTGGTGCCTTTGTTGCTCGGAAGAGGATACGACTTGAGTGGGGGCGCCAGCCGCATGACTGTATCTCATATCTCTTCCTAACTTATAGCAATACTCTCTATCATGTCCTTTTCTGTTACAATAGGTACATTTAACTTTCTTCTTCTCGATATCAGACTTCTGTCTAGCCACAGAGACAGATTCAGGATTGTGAGTTTTCCTGGTAAAGGTACGAGAAGTTACAGTAGCAGGTACATCAGGCCGGCAATGAGCAGCTGATTTAGGTTGCCAACTTCTAGGACAATCTTTAGTTACCTTGTTTCTTTGTGTTTTAGTACGTACAAGTTTGTGAGAAATCTCGTAATTGTCTACTAATGCGGCAGTTTCCAGAATATCTGAGGTAGTATGATCGATCAGATATTCTTGTATGTCAGCAGACATACAGTTAAATTCTTCGTGTAGTAATAACTGAACAAGGCTGTCGTAGTTGTTACATTTAGCAGCTCTACACCACCTCTGAAATGCAACTTTTTTCTCACGAGCAAACTCTACACAAGTTTGATCTTGTCGTCGTTTTAACGTACGAAATGCTCTTTGATAACTTACAGGTAACAAGTTATATGTCTCTAGAATAGTTTGACAGCGTCATAACTAATGTACTTGGTAAATGGCAAAGCTGCAGTACAGGTTTGAGCTCTTCCCGTCAAAGCAGTATGCAACAATGTTGCCCAGTGCTTACGTGGCCAATTCATAGCACGTGCCTGGTTCTCAAACACATCAAAATATGTGTCTAAGTCACTTTCAAAAAACTTAGGAACCATTGATGCAGCTTTCTGCACATTAAATGTGTCCTGTGATCTATCAGTCTGTTTTCTTCCCAGACGAACATTTTCTCTTTGGAAATCTTCGTTCAATTTCCTCTGTGCCTCTATTTGTGCAGTCTGCAACATAAGGAGGCGTTCCAACCTCTCAAACTGTTCCTGAAAGATAGGACCATGGGTAATGTAGTAGGGAAATTAACATGTCTTTCTGGACTGTCCTTAGGTCAGACACTTGGTCCAGCCGTCTCTAGAGAGTCTAGATCTGGTCTAGGATAAGTAGATACAGGTGTAGCATACACAGTACTAGCGTGAGGCTTAGTCATACCAGCTATACTCTGTACTATAGTGTCAGTGAAGGAAGGAGCCAGCGAGAACTGAGCTACACTAGGCTCAGACACTTCTGCAGTAGTTGCTCTCTCTTCAAAGTAATCAAATAGAGTCATGCTTCCTAATTGTGACACTAGGCTTTCTGAATCTGAATCATAATCAGACACCTCTGTATGAGCAGGAAATAATATATCTTTAATTAACGCTCTGACAGTTTCTGCGGTGTAATTCCTGTTATACGTCACACCGAGATACTTGGCTACTTGCCAACACGTCTGAAGTTTTAATGTACTTAACTCAGACAAAATCAGAGTATCAATTAACTGTTTCACTTTGGCATACATCACGAAAATAATTGTACTACGAGAGAGTGATTATGGGAAACTATAATCCTAATAGGAATTTTAGTGTTGGTTGTCTTAGAGCTAGAACTCATAAACAGTATTTCCATCTCCTTGGATCAAGAGACTCAGTCAAGTACATACATCCACCTGGTATGTTGTACAAGACTAAACTCAAAGCCTTCAGATTAGGAAAGTACTCAAAGTGTTTGATCATAGAAGTACTAGTATGTCAAACTGGACAATTTCTCCAACACCTTGGATCAAGAGCCTCCCGGACAGTTTCTCCAACACCTTGGATCAAGAGCCTCCCGGACAGGCCCCCATTTGTTACAAAAAACGCGATTCTAAAAGCTTAGAGATCTCCAGTGAATACTAGAAAGGACTGCCCTTCTAGAATCCAGCCTGTTACAGGGTTTTCGTAACAAGTAGTCAGTGTCCTTGTCCAATTATCCATTAAAATTCAGTATTATTTAATAGTGCTTCAGGATTACAACTGGTAGGCTACTAACTAGAGAAATTAAAATTTAATAAATTTATTAATCATTAAGTTGTCTAGAGGTATATTATTAAATTAAATCACAGCAATCAAAATAAAATCAATCTCTCGAGTTCAATATTATTGTGCTGAAAGCACATATCACATTTATAATTCTTAAGTACCGTCTGGTACATTAACATTTAATAAGATATTACAAATATGTACAAGTAAGTTTGTGTATGCGTGTAAGTGCTCTAAGTAGTTCACTATGTCTCACGACTCGACTAGACTTAAACAAGTGACTGACAAAGTCCTCAAATAAAATAACTTCTTGACCGACTGGCAACCAGAACAGTCTGCTTGAACCACAAAAAGAATGCTAAGCCCAATAGCAATATAACAAGCGACTGCGGCACAGAATCAGGAACAAGGAGATAATATAACGACACTAAGTAGGGACCATCTGCAGATCCTCCACAAAAGTTACAAAACTCCCATAATACTGAATCTAAGTTCAGCATAAGAAAATACCCGACTGTGACAATACACAGAAACCAGTACAAATTAGGTCATAAGCTATAGTTCAGGACCTGAGTTGCTCAGAGTGTCTATGAGACACACAACCTCAGTACAACGTCGAAAATCACTAAGTCTATACAATGTTCTGTGAACAGAGTTCTACAGAACTAACAAGAATAATGAGACAGACAATCTGTCCAACCACCAAGCGAGTCTAGAGCAGACTGAATACTTCAAGCGAGGTGAGGACACCCCCCCCTCGATCACGTGATAGCTCCGTGGACAACTGCAGCTCAGAAGCCGGCAGTATAACGAGCGACAAGCGATAATTACAATAGTTTGACAATCAAGACTTGAACTGAGCACATATTATGTACATCCTAACAACATAAGTCAAATAACAATATAACAGTCAAATAATAATATGAAGTCATACATTTACGATTTAGCTATTATCGCAAATATAAGCAATATAAAATTATATGAAAAGATAATATACATTATATATATACATAATAATTGTAACCCATTCAGGGGTTCCAACACAAGGACACTATAATCATTCTTATTTAGTTTAAGGATGTTGCCGGTAAGGGATTTAGAGCAATTTTTTATTCCTTGGATTTTTATAAACAACTTCAGAATTTGGTCTATTTCAAATATTCCCCGTCTCAGGCAACAAGGTATTGGATCTAAAGCTGCTTTAATATATTTTTAGAGTCTAGGGGCTACAATTTTTTTAATAGGAAACTCAATCCATTAATATTAAAATCTTATTATGTTTAATTTTAAAGTATTTGAATACAATGTTTTTGTCTTCTCTTCTTAAATAATATTATAGCTTAATATTGTATGTACAATAGTTTTAGTTTAAGGAAACTTTAAGTAATGAATTTACATATATATATATATATATATATATATATATATATATATATATATATATATATATATATATATATATATATATATATATTTCAGTCATATGGAAATATCACATTAACGATGAAGACTAATCTTTTAACACTTTACAATGTGAGTCTTTACAAACATCGAAGTCTTTACCTCAACAAGACAACTGCATAAATTTAAAAACACCTCTGAATTTTGTCACGAGGAAGATAGATACCAAGATTTTGTCTGAAAGACATATATCTCTAAAGATTGCTCGAGTGCCCGAGAATGTGAATAAATCAGTCTTCTGTACAATACTGAGTGAACTAGCAGCCAACTCTTAACTCTAATTCTCAAGAAAATTCAAACTGAGTGAATCTAAGGGAGAACAAATATATGATCAGTGTTGTGACCCCTGAATGGGTCACAATGTATATAATGTATATTACCTTTTCATATAATTTTATATTGCTTATATTTGCGATAATAGCTAAATCGTAAATATATTGCTTTATATTATTATTTGACTTAGTTACTTTTGTTAGGTAGGATGTAGCATTTATATATATTCAGTGCTCATAATTCAAGTCTTGATTGTCTAACTACTGTAATTATCGCTCGTTGCTCGTTTCCCTGCCGGCTTCTCGGTGTTGCTGGGCAGCAACAGTCCACGGAGCAATCACGTGATCAGAGAGGGGGGGTGTTCACACCTCGCCTGGAGTAGTCAGTCTGGGCTAGATTCTCTTGGTGGTTGGACGTATTCCTGACAAGACGTGCCTAACTCTTCCTTATTGGCTCTTGTTGGAAGATTGTCTCTGTCACTTTCTTGTTGTTGGTTCTGTAGAACTCCGTTCACAGAACATTGTCCAGACTTAGTGATTTTCGACGTTGTACTGAGGTTGTGTGTCGAATAGACACTCTGAGCAACTCAGGTCCTGAGCTGTAGATTCTGACCTAACTTGTACTGGTATCTGTGTACTGTCACAGTCGGGAATTTTCTTATGCTGAACTTAGATTCAGTAGTATGGGAGTTTTGTGACTTTTGTGGAGGATCTGCAGATGGTCCCAACTTAGTATCGTTATATTATCTCCTTGATCCTGATTCTGTGTCGCAGTTGCTTGTTATATTGCTATTGGGCTTAGCAGTCGTTTTATTGTTCAAGCAAGCTTTTCTAATTGCCAGGTGGTCAAGAAGTTAGTTAATGTGAGGACTTAGTCACTAGTTAAGTCTAGTTGAGTTTTGAGACATAGTGAGCTATTTATAGCACTTACACATACTCATACTTATTTGTATATATATGAACTATTAAATGTTAATGTACCATACGGTACTTAAGACGTATAAATGTGATATGTGCCTTCAGCACAATACTACTGTACACAAGAGAAGTGATTATTATTAATTTGTTTAAATTGATTAATTTATTTTAATTTGATAATATACTCCTAGACATCTTGATTGTTAGTAAATTTATTAAATTTTAATTTCTCTAGTTAGTAGCCTTCCAGTTGTAATCCTGATGTACTAATAATTCTTATTGAATTCTAATGGATAATTGGACAAGGATACTGACTAATTGTTATTAAAACCCAGTAACAGGCTGGATGCTAGAAGAGCAGTCCTTTCTAGTATTCACTGGAGATCTTTAAGCTTATTAGAAATCGCGTTTTTTGTAACACTCAGTAGTCAGGGCTAGATCAGGGAGAAGACTGCTTCACTGCCAATCTGGTAGTCAGGGCTAGATCAAGGAGCAGACTGCTTCACTGCCAGTCTGGTAGTCAGGACTAGGTCAGGGAGCAGACTGCTTCACTGCCAGTCTATTGACCCGTCATCAGGTTGGATCACGTGACCCAAACGTCAGTAAGCTAGACTTAAACAAGTAAACAATAGTTTACCTGATGGTTTCCTGACATTTTGTTTGTTCTCTATGTACATAAGAAATTCTACCTGACATAATAATAATAACTAAAACAGTCATCGATATGGATAATAACAACAGCAATGCCATGGTATATTGTATATATTGACAGATAATATAACGCTGAAAATCTCTATGTTAGCTATGAATGGAGGTTTTCGTGCTATATTAAGTGATAATCACATTCTCAGACAATAGCTAAATATTACAGAATAATCTATCTCCCAGGTACAACAAAGAAATTATAGGAAAATCTCAATAAGCAGCATGTTTGAGATGAGAATTTACTATACACTAAGTATATATTGCAAGCTTAAAAAAATAGGAGTAGTAGGGAAATTGCCAGAGCAAGGAATTTTTTTTGAATGGGGGCTCTGCCCCCTACTTTTTGAGAACTCCCTTTCGCCTCCCTCGGCCACCCTTTCCCCATTTTTTTTATTTTCCTCCACGTGACCCCGCTCGCTACCCCGTAAGGGCATATTCCATGGTGGATTTCCAAATTTCTCGGGAGTGTTGCCAAAATTTCCTTCGAAGGTGCTGCCAAATTTTCCAAATTTTTTATTTTTTCGAGTGTTGCCAATTTTTTCAATTTTTTTTTTTTCAAATTTTGGTCTATCCCAATTTTTCAAACTAAGATATCTGCTCTACCCTCGGGCAGATATCTTAGTATGAATTTTACCTCGATTTTCGAATTCGTACATAAGTAAGTATTCGTACTTCTGGTAAACACCAATATGTCGCACTACGGTAAACATTTTGATTTGGTTTGAAATCAAACCAAATGGTTTGATTTCAAACTGTAAACACCAACATGTCATAATACAGCTCTGGGATCCAATTTTTAGAGGTAATACCCAGGTATACTTTACCACCAAATTGCTTGTTAACTTTGGATAACATATTTTGCGCTAAATACCTATGAGTTTTTAGTGCTCTTGAGTTACACATTTTTAGAGTTATTAAGGTATAGATGATTCAATACAGAGGTCATGCAAATAAGTGGTAATACAAGTGGTATATGAATACACATATTAATTTCACAAATTTTTATTTGTTACATAATACATCAAAAAGATACATAATACATCAAAAAGATACATAATACATCAAAAAGATACATAATACATCAAAAAGATACATAATACATCAAAAAGATACATAATACATCAAAAAGATACATAATACATCAAAAAGATACATTTTCTCCAGTAAACACATTTTTACAACTTTTATACAACTTCATCACAGTTTATGTACAACACAGCGGGGAATTAGTTTAGTCTCCTGTGTTTAGATGCTGGAATATCAGGGTGTCCATCAGGGTGTCCATCAGGGTGTCCATCAGGGTGTCCATAAGCCAAGGAATGTTTGGTGTTCAAGTGATGTCTTTTATCAACAAAGGCCGACAATTCTTTCTTTTTTATCTTTACATATCTCTCCTGTGACATTACTAATAGACTTACACTTCAATAGTTCTTTATAAACTTTTCCGAAAACATTTTTATACCACCATGAGTTAATAATGGTCTGAAATGTCTCTACTGACATTACTTGTTCTTCCAGTGATCATCACAGAATACATTTTTGCTTTTAGAGCAACCAACTCATTAATATTATAACTCATTTCAGATTTCAGTTCTCCTAACTCACCTTTCCTACTGTTATCATATAATGGATGATCATGACTCAAATTTGAAAGTTCATATATTCTACCAACAGTTTACTGTTCAGTTCTAGGACTCGGTATCACTGTACAATAGTCTTATATCATCTCCATAATGCTATTTTAAGACTTTATACCAAAAATAATATAATACGAAATAAACAGGTTGATTACCAGTTAATTTCGGTTTGGTGAATATGCAAATCCCTTTGTCTTGGATCAAATACTTAATATTTTTTAAAAAGGGATCACTGACAGCTCTAGTAATTGTTTTCTCATCCTTTATATATTTATAGGTCTCACCATATTTTGTGATATTAAGTAATTATTTACCGTAAATGGCATTGTTAGTCAGCTTAAACTTGATGGAGCATTGTGTAGTAGTTTATTGTTCAATATTAGTTCTAATGAAGGGCTCTAATGTTTTTGCCTGATTATATTAGTATATTTCATGAACCTTTCCTGTCTCCAACACAAGAACCATTAAAAGATGAAGTAATTCCAACCTCACTAGATAATGTTTCTGTGGAAGATGGGCAGCTACTAATTTCGTATTAAATTTGGGTATCTTTCTACTTTCATTTTTCAAAACAGACTCAGAATAAGGAGATAACATGTCTTATGATATATTCATGTCTGATAATATCAAAGGAAGTTCACTGTACGTCTGGCTACCTCAGGATTCAATGGTTTGGTGTCACATTCAATACAATAATAACCTTTATCCCCCTCACATGATACGTTAGTTAACCACAAATCAAGGAATCAAATCTTTTCTTCATTCGATAATTTTCTTGTACCATTTTGCGGTAGAGCTTCAACCATAACACTGATATACAATGAATTAAAGTCATGATATACAATATGAGTATCCATCACACACACACTATTGCACCATGCTTACAACCCTCAACAGGTCACATCAAGACAAAACAGGTCACAAGTCACACACACTATTGCACCATGTTTTAAAAACCCCCAACAGGTCACATTACCAACTTGTTAACAACTCTCAATCAGTATACGGAGATTTCAATGCTATGGCAGATACAGTTCTACCCACAAAAACTCTCCTTGCTTCATGGCGGTATCCTCAGTGTTGAGTTTTGTCAATAATGTGATCACGTTTGTAGTTAAAATGCCTCCAGAGCGAAGCCTATGATCTCTAGAAAGAGGATTTGAAGTACATTTCCGAGCCGGCCAATGTCCATACCTCATCCCACGTGTGGTATTAATGAGGTCAAAGACTGACCCATGTTGACCACACACCCACATCCACCAGCACCCACACACACACACCCACACACCCACATCCACCAACTCCCACACACACACACACACCCACATCCACCAACTCCTACACACACCCACACACCCACATCCACCAACTCCTACACACACTCACATCCACCAACTCCCACACACACACACCCACATCCACCAACTCCTACACACACACACACACCCACATCCACCAACTCCTACACACACCCACACACCCACATCCACCAACTCCTACACACACCCACACACCCACATCCACCAACTCCCACACACACACACACCCACATCCACCAACTCCAACACACACCCAAACACCCACATCCACCAACTCCTACACACACACACACACCCACATCCACCAACTCCTACACACACACACACACCCACATCCACCAACTCCTACACACACACAAACACCCACATCCACCAACTCCTACACACACACAAACACCCACATCCACCAACTCCCACACACACACAAACACCCACATCCACCAACTCCCACACACACACAAACACCCACATCCACCAACTCCCACACACACACAAACACCCACATCCACCAACTCCCACACACACACAAACACCCACATCCACCAACTCCCACACACACACAAACACCCACATCCACCAACTCCCACACACACACAAACACCCACACACAAGACACTAGCTGAAAATTTGTTCTGAAGATGGGAAATCCTTGACGTATTTCTGGCTATATATCTTGAAACTCATTACCTTACCTGCAGGAACTGTCTTCAATACTTCAAACACACATATATATTCTTATACAACTACACACACACACACACACACACACACACACACACACACACACACACACACATATATATATATATATATATATATATATATATATATATATATATATATATATATATACACACATACACACACACACACACACACACAGATAGTTTGGGAAGCGATGTAGTGGAGGCAGGATCCATACATAGCTTTAAGCAGAGGTATGATAAAGCTCACGGTTCAGGGAGGGTGACCTAGTAGCGACCAGTGAAGAGGCGGGGTCAGGAGCTCGGACTCGACCTCTGCAACCTCAACTAGGTGAGTACAACTAGGTGAGAACACACAAGCACACACACACAAGGGTAGACACTCACACACACACACACACACACACACACATACATACACACACACACACACACACACACACACACACACACACACACACACACACACACCCTCCGCCACTTGACACAAACACTTGACACAAACACGTAACACTCCTTCCCTAACCACCTCACCTTAGCCACCTACCCCTCCCCCAAACCACCTAACCCCTCCCCAAACCGTCTAACCCCCGCCCAACAACCTCCCTCCCTCCAATAACCATCCTCCCCCTCCCCCATAACCATCCATCCCCTCTCTCCCCCAAACCATCTAACTCCCTCCCCCAACTATCTCTGCCCCTCCAATAACCATCCTCCCCCTCCCCCACAACCATCCATCCCCTCTCCTAACCATCTATTCCCCTCCCCCTAACCAGGATGAGGACAAGGGGCTCCAAGGACGAATCTGAGAGGGAGGAATGGGAGATAGAGCTCCAAAAAAGGGAGGAAGACTGGGGAAGGAGACTAGATGAGCTGGAAAGGAAGATGGAAGAGAGGTTAGCAGCAGAATGCAGAAGGTGGAAGCAACAGGCCACAGCAGCAGAAATCAAGATAGAGAGATTAGAAGAGGAGCTGAGACATCTGAAACAAGGGCATTTTCAAGGACCTTTCCAGACCTTGGGGGGCCGGGGCAGTGAGCAGGGAAAGGGTAAACCAAGAAGCATAGGGGGAAAAGGGAAGGGGCAAAGGAAGGAAACTCCCCGGGGAAAGGGAAATAAAACCATCAAGGGTGCAATGGGGTCACAGGGAGGTGGGAAAGGGAGATCCGTGTTTGTCATCAGAAAGGGGTAAAGGGGGAAAATTATAGGGCAGGAGAGAAAAAAAAGGTGAAGACATTAAGGGGATAGGCGAGGGGACATGCCCGGTGGCAAATTTTCGGAGAAGGGTTTTACAAAAAAGGAATCGGCCTCAAAGTAATTTTCAAGGGGAATCAAACCCCCAAACCCAAACCCAGGAGAAAACACGGCTGAGAGGCAAGCAGGAGTTCCGGGGTGTTACCCCGGGGAGACAGAACACAGGACGAAAAAAATGAAAGAGAGGTTCAAAAAAGAAAGGAAAATGGGGGGAAATGAA